>NW_027512541.1:300000-463155 GCF_048772815.1 Callospermophilus lateralis | reverse complement strand
ACCAGCCTCACATATAATCTGATGCAGGCTGAGTTAAAAAAAAAGGTTTAAAGGATTGAATACTAAGGATATACATTAGATGCCAGCTAAACTCATATATATTCTTGGAAAACTATCATATTTAAATTAGCATTGAAAAAACACAAAACATAAGTCAGAGTTGAAGAATTTTCCTTTAGTGATACTTGCTTTCTTATCTGATTCTGCCCAATGTCACAAATATCCCATTCCCCTTGAATCAAGTTTTTATTTTACATACCAGCTAAAACTTATTATGACTTTAATAACTTTCTAGAGATAATACTAGTCAAAATGTCAAAATCAACTCTTGGTTAAAACTTCATGATGTGATCCAGATGAGATAAAACTGATTGTATTTAGGTACATAATAGAAACAAGATAGTTAAAAGAAGTGGTTTGTTAATAACCACCACCTTTGATTATTTAGAAATTTCTTTGAGGTAGAATTTAGAGCAGTAGTTTATATTCCCTAAGAAAGAAAAGGCATTTCTCACAAACTTAATTGACCCAAACTGCAGTTCAATTCTGCTCACTATTCTCTCCATTCAGTCCAGCACCCTTTGTCCTAGATTCACTTCCAGAGAGAAGCTTTACAATTCATTTTTTTCTCCCTCTCCCTCTTTTTTGGGATGGAGAACACATACTGACTCACAGAGAGTATAAGAATTGCACATCCCAAAAGGAACCAGTCCAGCTAAGCAACTCTTTTCCTTCTTTGTTGGATATCAGTGTAGGATTTAATGAGCTCAGTCTCCTGGGGAGCATTTTAATGGTTTTTTTCTGCCTCCCCTGATGACCATGTTTATGCTAAGTTTTGATACAGAATACAGGACTTGGGGAGTAATTAGCATTCAAATGAACCCATGATTTTCCTGTCATTGACTGGGTTGTCTCTTTCTAGCCAAGAAAATGGAATCCAATGAGTTAGAGCTTGAATTAATCAAGGCATATTAACAATTCAAATCCTAAATTAAATATCCAAGATAGTGGGTTCAAAAGTGAAGCATCATCCAGTGTAACAGACTGGGTAAGAAACTTAAAGGGAATAAAATAATGAAGAATGCAAATTATCATTAGCAAATATGAGGAGCAACACAAAACATGTGTGCTCTATATGATACCAAAGCGACATTGAATGATAGAATGTGTTGCTTTTTGGTTTAAGCCATTTCAACATCTTTAACTATTGTTTATACTGTTTTCAACACAGTCATTCATAAAACCTAGGCAACAGAAAAATGAAATAAATATTCATCATATCTAATTAATATGTATTTTAGAGTATTTCAGGGAATCACCTGTAATGTTAAGGAAGAGTTGGAAATTTTTGCAGACAAAGCTTGAGAATCTCAATTGTTGTGTAATCTTCTTAAAGCCCGTTGTAGTGTTTGAAAACATTTAACATTTAATATGGTAATATTTTTAGACATAGATCCTTCACAAAATCTTGAAATTTGTAACTTCTCTTTGGAGAAATGCACATACATTCCTAACAACTAACAATACTCTGTTTTAATCATTAAATTTAAAAGGTGGAACAAAGGTAAGTGGAAAGACTGCTTCATGTCTTTAGTGAATGGTAGTCATATAATTCATACATATATTATAGGTTTAATTATGATTTTTTTTTATTTAGGAGTCTATGCCTAAACAAAGTGGTTAAAAAGAAATAAGACAATAGAAGCAAAGACCTTGACTAAAAATGTAAATAAAGTTAATTTTTCTAAATAAATCTCTTTCAAAACATAAAATAATAAAATGACTATTGCTTAGTGAGCAATAACCTACTAGCTTTGCAAAAGATTAAAATAGTCATTATTATTCACATCTGAAAATGAATGGTGAAAGTAGAAGAAATTAAACCATCGTAAACTACCCGTATTTTATTTAAAGAAGTACTTTTGCTACATTTATGCCTTACACAAATGGCATGAATATATTTTTAGCACAATTAACCAAATACCCTGGAGCATACTTTCATTTTCATGGCTTTAGGCTGGTTTATGTAAAATTTAATTTGTGCTAATCTTCTCCAGGTTAGTAAAGTGTGAAACATATTGTACATTGGATTTACCTAATTTACAGTAGCACTGAATTAGTGCAAATTTTCAGAAAATGAGGTCTTAGAATTTTCTAATAAGAGAAGAAACAGTAAGAATTTATTATTAGGGTTAAAACTACTAAAATGACAAAGGAGAGATAGTGGCTTAGATAGGCCAATAGAGATTGCAAGTAAGGAGCTCTTAAAATGAGTTAGAAATTACAAAAGGACTCTATAAAGTCATGGTTTCAAATTATTACTTTTAAAACCAGAACTACAGTTTCTAAGATCACAAAAAGTCTATTCTGGTCCAGAAACCACACCTTTTAATTGTGTCTAATCATATAATTGCCTAGGATGAGCATGACCTACATTTGACATTTCTCTTCCATATAGAAACTGTCACAGCTCTCTCTTAACTAGAAAAATATAGACCTTATATTTAGGGGACTCTGAAACCATTTATGTGGCCAATCTTGTTACACACCTGATTCATCTAAAAAAGCATTAGTGGAACATATAAACAACCTTTAAAAGCACAGTAGGAGGTAAGGAAAATGGGTGTGGTGTACAATTTGTATTTTAAATGTGCAAGGCTATTACATTGAAGAAAATTCTATAAAACACTTAATGGATTAAACTTGAAAGGGAGTAATGATGTGAAAAAATATATAGGAGAAGAAGCAAATTGCATGCAATAAGGCAGAAAATAAAATTCAGTAAGATTTAGGTTTGTAGAAACAGAGTTATCTCAAAGAGGCTGTTCAGTTTGCATTCTTGGAACTCATAACAGAGCTGCAAAAATGCTGTAAAGATTGAATAATTGATCTTACAAACTTAAAAATACGTGTGTGTGTGCATATATGTGCATCTAAGCCACTTAGTATAATGATATTGAAAGCCATGTTTTGACCATATACTAGCATTTAAAGGAAACACAAAGCTAGTAAAGTGAAATTCATTTAAAATAACTCACAGTAGCCTTATTATTCCAAGAGGACCTCAATATGGTAAGGTAAAAAAACACAAAATTCTTTGATATCTAAAGTGTATGCAAATATAAGGCACTGTAAAATATAATACTTAGCATAGCAAGACAGAAAAGAATTAATGTATTGTAAAAGCAATTTTTTTCTTTTATACAACTATGAATACATACATTTATGAGACAAATAAATACATTATACTTTCTATGTAAAAGTGATGGCATGAAACCACTTTTAATATGATGAGTACTTTCAGTAATTCATTACAGAAGCTGGTCAACCTGGAAATAAAAAGATGAATGGAAAACCATTTTTCAGAGAGTCATATATAGATTGACTTTACCAATAAGAGAAAAAGAAAAAAAAAATAAAACCAAACTTTATTTCCTGATTATAAAAAGAGCTTCAAATTTATTTTGTGATAGCTGTTAAAAACACTGCATAATTTGCTGCATTGCAGCCTAATCTGTTCCCAACGGAAACTGAAGAACATGCTGGAATTTTTAAAGCATCATCAGAAATACAACCAGTAATATACCTTAGAGAACTTTCTAGATTAATCAGTTGACTAGAATAATTTTCTTTATAATAATTGGTAAAAGAACAGTCTGTCTCAAGATATTCAACATTTGGCTATTGTTCTGGAACAATCCAGACCCAGTGTATAAGAGCCAGCTTCAAGGTGCCATGAGGACCAAAAGAGAGGAAGACAGATCCAGGATCAGAGAGTGCCTTTTATTGGGGACTTATTGAGAGAAGCATGTTTCTGGACAGCAGCAAGATCAGGTGGATAAACATGATTTGTGTCAGAAGAGAGGGGCCTATAAAATAGTCAGGACAAAAGTGACTTCATCCAACCCAGAAGGTACCTGGTTTATCTCAAGCTAATATCAAAGAGTCCGGCACATTCCTAGCACCATGTACTGGTTGTAAATATCTTTATACCACTCTAATGTTTTTGTCTACTTATAGTGCACTTTTGAACTATAGGGGGAAAATCAATCAGTGTACTTAGAGGCAATTATAGTTCCAACTCAAGATAGCTACAGATATCCCAAACTGAATCCATACAGCTATGGCCATACTTTTATTATTACCATAATTTTCCCTACATGAGGTGAAATGGTTGACACCTTATATCTTTATATGTATCTGTTTAATTATCATGTAATTCTCTACCTTAACTAGTGGTTTAAATGTTCAAATCACAAATAACAGAATTATAGTGATCAGTTGCTGCTAAACAAAATAATTTATAGGCATTGAATATTCTCAGACATATCTCCAAGTTAAAAAATAGTTATAACTTTTCTCTAGCCATTTAAATTTTATGCATCCATCAAAGATCACTATTTTGGGATTTCATGCAGGGAAAAAAAAGAGTCAAATGTATTCTGACATCCACAGTGAAATTAAATCAGTTCGTGTTCTTTATCTTTTCCTGATTTTCTAAAGTAACAACTGCTACTCTGGCCAAGTGTGCCATATTATTTAATGAAGACCAAAAATCATTGAATCTTTTCTTGGACGCAGAGTTCAGGTCTTTAATGTTAATCCATGTAAGCAATACAGACCAGCCACCTGACCCTTCCCACCTCCCTTTTGTGGTAATACAACATGCCTTATGGGAAAGTGCTAGAGCACAATTTATAATCTGGGTCTCATCTGCCTGAATCCAGCCTCATTGGGATAGAATATTCTTCTTTCTTTCAAACCCTTTATCAGAGAGACCAAAATGAATTAAGATGATGAGTGTATTAACAACACAATAGACCCCACACTCCTAAGTTTTAAACAGAGTTTGAAGAAGCCAGTATGTATAAGTCAGGTCTTTCATGTGCAAGGAATGCAATAAACTTGTTTACAGTCTTTTAAAAAAAATTTTAAAAAAATTTCCTCTTTTCATTTCAAAATTCTACACTAAGAGAAAAGACTATTCTAAGGAGTGTGTGTGTGTGTGTGTGTGTGTGTGTTTGTGTGTGTGTGTGTGTCTTTCTCTAACACCAAGAAAATATTGAATATGTTTTTTTCCTTTCAGTTTATCTAGTTCAAGCCAATATCATCTTTCAAATTCAGTATTTCAACTTGTGATGATATAACTTGATTTCAATATTTTCTTATTTTTTAAAAAGTGGCACAAATACAGGTGAACCTGGGTGTGTGAACATCCACTAGTTTTTACGGTAAAGGCTCTATTATTTTTGTGAAGACAAATGCATTAGGGGTGCAATTATGAACTGTGGTCACATCTTTCTTCGTTATTTATTCTCAAGAGAATTTGAGATCATTACTTTTTTTTTCCTTTCAGTTCTCTTGGGAATGGGGACTCGATTATTCTTTGTGATTTTAGTATTTTCTTCTCAAAGCAGTTCAGTGATAAGAAATAGAAATATTTCCTTTTCTATTTCAATTTTAAGAATTTCCTGGTAATTGAAACTATTTTTAGTTGAAGTTTAGAAGTATTGCAAGTATAGATTTCCTTTTGAAACATGGCTTTGAATGAAGGGAGGGTCATAAAACCCATTTATAGCATTACTTTATGCTCTCTCTTCTGTTTCAAGACTTCCAAAGAATTTATTAAAAGTTGATAGGATTGCCCCTAAAACCAATTATCCTTTGGTACAGAATGCTGAGTACACAATATTGAGTTTTCAAATAAATTGAAAAAAAAATTCAGTCAGGCAACAGCATTATCTTAATTAATGAATATTAATACAAGAAAATATCTGATTTGTTTTTAAATGATTACTCTACACTCTATTATGAGTATCATCCCTTTCCGCAAATTTCGATGGATACCAGAATACATCCCCAATCCATAACAGTGAACAATCATGACTAATTTCTCTGATGAATACAGTGTTCTAGCTAAGGTGTTTCTTGAATTTAGAGACATGGCATTTCACCAGATTTATATTGTATTTCAATTTCTCAGTTGATGAACCCCTTTAGCCTGTTTGTCTTTTCAATCTTGCAATATGGAGGGCTAATGGCTTTAGGGACTTTTGCCCTCTAACCTTTAAATCTGTTTTCTTGTCCTTGCAACATGACTGTCCCATTTTCCATAAATACATTTAATTTTTCTTTCCTTCACATATATGCACATACACACACACACACAAAATATGAGATTTATAAAAGTTATGGGCAAAAGTTGAAATTACTTTCCTTCACTTACATTATGAAAAATAGAAGAAAGAAAAAAGAGGGAAAAAAATAAGGCAGCCTCATTGAAAACTGCAGCTAGGTGTTTTGTATCCTTATTATGGCAAGACACTGTGATAAAAACCTGTGCTTGTTCAATTTAAAAAATAAGGAGCTAAAACTCAAGTTGTATGTGAGCAACTTGCCTGGGTCACCCGGGAGAATATATTCTGAGGCTAGGATTTGAATCTAGGATGTCTGGTTCCAAACTTTTCACCATGTTACCACGCTTTGGTTATTGAACAAGCACATGGTACCCCTTTTAGAGCTCAAGGAAAAGAGAAACAGAATACCATGATACCTGTCTTTAAGACCTCCAGTTTCCACGAGTAACAAGAAGTCACCATTCTTGGTTTTGACAATTACTTGCAAATAATTTGGCTCAAAATTGTTGTATCAATGAATAATTGAAGAAAATAAAAAATTATTTGTAAGTAAATATTCACTTTAGTGACAGATTCTATTCTCAATACTCAGTAATAACTGATTGAACTTCAATGCAATTTACATACGCAGGCTTTATCTGTAGGGTTGTATTGTCTTTAATGATATTCAAAGTGGTTCTCCATAACATTGAGATATATTTCTACTTAAATAATAATTGATTTCTTTTCTCTCTTTCTTTCTTGTAGTGTTGGGGCCCAAACCCAGGACCTCATGCATGCTAGACAAACACTTTAACACTGATCTAATCCCTGGCCCACACACACTTAATAATGTGCTTATTCTTATTTAACAACCAAAGTACTGGGCAGAGGTCATTCAGAGTAGCAAGGCTATAAGGGGATAAAATCTCAGCGAAGTTCCTGCTTTTTCCAGTCTTCATTTAATATTATGTATTAGCATTATATAATTGCTTGAGCATGGTTTATCTGGTTAATTCTTGCTTTCCTTTTTAGTTTGTTTTTAGTAGTCAAGGAGGGTATTGGGAAATTTCTTACTATATCCATAAACTTTTCTGATGTTGAGAAAACACTAACAAAATTGCCTCACTGTCCATTACATTTTCACAGTTCTTTGTCCATACAATACAGCCATAATTCCAATAAATCTCAAAAATCCTGACAATAGAATGGCTGATTTCCACAAATACACTGTTGTCTCCAAAAGAATGGTGGTGGGGGGGGCAGGGGGGCATAAGAAATATTGCCTGACTTTCATGTTGCTACTTTCTAAAATTCTCCACAATTTTTATACATAGCAGAATTTTCTGAAATTTTTCATTTTTTCTTGTATGCTTAGCACTTTCCTCTTTGAGCCACCTGAGAATTGCCTCAATGTGCTATTTCTGCTTGCTAATGAAAATGTCAAAGATCAGGCTTAAAAATGTTAAATAAAACTGAGCCAATCAGTCCCCTACTGTTGTTCATTTTGAGGCTGACTTTATTCAAAGACAGCTTTACTCCATGTTGTTACTTCTTAGCTAAGATTGTAATTGTCAGTAAACATTATCAAACAGGTTTGGGAATTGTCAATGTGAAATAGATGCTCTTGACTATGATCAAACTCACATTGAAAAGCAGGATTAAGCAAATACCATTAATTCAGACTGCTAAACCAGAGGAGTGCTGAAAAATCATCCAGCACCCAAACACCTAAAGAACACTCTTAAACCTGCTAAAATGTGGTTAAGGATTTATTTTACAAAGAACATTTCTGTAGAAACTATCAGAAAAATAACAAAAATTTAGAAAATCATTGTCACAGTTATAAAGGATAGGAACTATTCCTTTAAACATTTAATAAAATTTAGGAAATCACAACAGTAGAGATAACAATAACCACTGCTAATATATAATGTTTTCTTCCAAATATATTCGTGAATTAAAGATTATAACATATATAAAAGTGTCCCATGAATTCTCACATATTGAAGGCTTGATCCTCAATGCATCAAAAATATTCAGAGGTGGGGCTTTGGGAAACAATTAGATCATGAGGACTCTGAACTCATCAGTGTATTGGACTACTGAGAGCTGAATGGACTATTGGGAGGTGGTGGAAAGTGTAGCAGGTAGAGCAAGGTTGGAGAAAGAAGGGCACTGGGACATAACCTGGAAGGATATTACTTGTGTCTGCCCCTCTTCCTTCTCTCTCTTTGCTTCCCAGCTTCTGTGAGCTGAGACACTTTCCTCTATCACACCCTTCTACCATGATATTTTTCCTTGCTTTAGGCCCAAAGCAATGAAGACAGCTGACCATGGACTGAACCTCTGAAACTCTGAGCCAAAATAAGATTTTCCTCCTCTAAGTGTTTCTGGTCAGGTGTTCTGGTCCCAGTGACAAAAAGCTGACAATCACCCTTTTCTTGTTGAGAACATTCCACTTTTCACTTAAGGAAGTACTACTGTACAGTTTCTTTACAATTTCTGAGTTGACAACATTACTACTCTTGTGCTTTGGGGCCACCATGAATGGTAAAATGATGGTTACTGAAAACACTGTGATACCGCAACCATCAATCAGGTCTGAGGTCACTACCAAGTGACTAATGGGCATGTAGCAGGTATAGTATGGATGGGCTGATAAAGAGATGATCCATGTCTCTGGGAGGATCAGAGCAGGAGGGGGCTTGAGATTCTACCAGGTTACTCAGAAAGCATGCAATTTAAAACTTATGAATCAATTATTTTGAAAGATTCCATTTAACATTTTTAGGCTTCAGTTAACTACAGGTTATTGAAACCATGGAATATGAAACTACTGATAAGGGAGAAATTGAGCACCAAAGAAAAGAAGAAAAGTGAAGAACAGAAAAGAGGTAATATTTTATGGAGAAAGAGACCCAAGTAGGAAGGAAGGATCCAGAACCAAAGACCAGGCAGAGGGATTGCTTTGGTTTTGGGGACATTATTTCCACTGATATGCACAGAGGAGAAAAAGATTTCCTTCTGTTATGGTTTGGTTGTGACCTATCCTCCAAAAGTTTATATGTGAGACAATGTAAGAAGGTTTAGAGGAGAAATGATGGGTTATAAAATCCTTAACCCAGTCAGTGAATTAATCTCCTGATGGGTTATTTCCAAAAATAATGGAATGGTGATTAATCTAGGTGGTAACTGAAGGTGGGTAGGTGGCTGGAGGAGTTGGGTCACTGTGGGTATGCCTCTGGGGTATGCATTTTGTATCTGGCAGTGGAGTCTCTCTCTGCTTCCTGATCAACATTTGATCTGCCTACCTCAGCCACACTCTTTCACCATGATGCTTAGCCTCACCTGGAATCCCAAGGAATGGATCTGGCTGTCAATAGACTGAGACCTCTGAAACCATGAGCCCCCAAATACACTTTTCCTCATCTAAAATTTTTCTTGTCAGGTATTTTAGTCACAGCAAAAGCTGACTAAAACACCTTCCTTGTTTATAGCCAATCTGTAAATCACACTGGGTAAGGATCTGTGGATTATAATGCTAACTTGATCTAACCATATATTTTAACTCTTTTTTTGTTTATTGGGTTTTCTTGAAAAATTTACCTTTTGCATCCCTCAATATCAGAAAGTTGGAGAGACAGATTAACACTTCATTTTACTCAGGATGTGTATTTATTTTTCACTAACAGGGAACTGAAGCCATTCTGAAATAAGGCATTACCTCACTTTAGATGAAACATTCATAAGAGCAGTATCTTCACACTTTGTTGTACTGATTACAATGATCTACTCCTTATCCAAATTCTTTTCAGGACTGTTTCTGGAACAGAAGTTTGAAGGCACAGTGAAAACTAAGTCCTGAGAAGTTAAGCTATATATTTAGGTGGTGATATTGGGAGGCAGACAATTTCATCATTTTGCCCTGGTCTTGTTGGTGGTGAGGGGGTTGATTATATTGAGCTAATTCTTTTTTCCTAGGATCATCAACTTACCAACAACAACCTAAGCTAGAACCTTGACCCTTGTTCATTCTTCTATAGGCATAGGTCTGTCAAGAATGTACCTGCAGTTCTGGAATAAAAAGCAATAACTAGCCTCTTGAACTCACACTACCCATGAAACAGTTCTGTCAATAATATATTGAATACCTCACTTTAGAGAAGTGAGGTCCTCTGACTCCTGGTTGTGTTGAGATTTTAGAGCTGAGTCAGATGGCTGATAGGGGTGTTATTGACCCAAAGGCTATAGTGCATGTTATAAGAAGTACCCCAGGAATCAGCCCAAGAAGTAAAATCTTCAGAAAAAGTCAGGCAATCAGCCATGAGAGAACAATCTGAAAAGAATATGGAGTTAGGGAGAATCTAGATGGATGCAGCATGACAAAAGCCAGAGAAAGTACAAAAGTTAAAAGTCACAGTTTGGGGTATCTAGAGAAATGTCCTTGATTAAAAGAAAGAGCTGAAGAGGTTGTTGGGGGCAGGGAGTTTGTTTTATGTTTGTGTGTGTATAAAACCACCTCAGATTCAAAAGAAAATAGCCAGAATGATGTACCTATTTAGTTTACTGTTTGGCATTATATATAAAAAATACATAGGTAAATAACTGATTTCTCTCTCTCTCTCTCTCTCTCTCTCTCTCTCTCTCTCTCTCTCTCTCTCTCTCTCTCTCTTGTATGTGTGTATGTTGCTGTGGATTAAATATAGCCTCATGCATGCTTTACCACTGAGCCTTGTCCCCAGCCGTTGATATTTCAATTTTCATCTTGATGTGAAGTGTCATGCAAACAGATGTATCAGTAAAACATTTTAAGCAACCAGTTTTTTTCTTGGTCTTAAAATTTGCTAGTGAAATTATTTGTCTGGTGTCATCCAGATGCTAGGATTGCCATGAGCTTTTTGTAAGACTACCTTTCTCCCTGATGTATGGAATAATATTTAGCCTATTTCTTGGAGAACTCATAAAGGTCTCCTGCATAATATAAAAATCACTTCCAAAAATTAACCCATAAGTCTGGGCTTTAAAAAGATAGGACACAATATAGTTAGACTTGAATAAAAAGCAGAATCAAATATGAAAGTATAACCAGAGCCACAAAGTGCATGAGTCCACAGTTTTAGGGAAAAAAATCTCTTAGGGTACTCAGGATGAACTTGAATTTATTTTCTTTCTTAATGTGCCTTCAGCCTATGAGACAGTCATAGAAAACAGAAGTGTTACGAAGGATCATGGGTCCTAAACACTCCTTTGTTCCACATTCGTAACATGGGGTCATGAGTCCCCAGGGAAAATAACAGCACACCAGACACCTTGTAAAGCACTCACGAGGTCTGGTTATTACTCCTGTCATGTCTTGTCATCATATCACATCTTCGCTTTTCTTTAGAAAGGGAGTCCAGAATCACAGCAACCCACAGAAACCCTTTGTTCATTTTATCTGTTCAGACTTTCGTGAGCATATACACACACACAAACACACATACAACAAACACAAACACACATACATACACACAAAGAGACAGGAGGTTCAAACCCCAAAGGGGACTATGCCTCTACTGTTTCTATTCATTTCTATTAAAGGTACAATCAAAATTTATCCAAGCATTTCAGGCACACTTCCAATTAAGACTTTGTATACCTTTTTCTGTAATGTACTTGTTTCTTTCTCAACATCTCAAGAGCATTTTTAAATGAAGGATATTGTGATTAAGCTGTGAGATAGCAACTTTCTTCTATTTCAGACTTATTTATCTTACTCAGAGCTTTTTCTAGGCTATTGTCCAAAATAGCCTCTAATCACCTAAGCTGTTCAATGAAGTGTATCAGAAAGCAATCCTTGAAATAGCTCTCGAAATATGTTCTCTTCCTTCATTTGAACATAGTTGCATGCCAATCAACAGCAAAGCAATTAAAATCCTGCCAGGATCAAAGAACGTGCCTTACTACAGCCTTTGCCAATCTATTAAAACATTTCCTCATTGCCTTTTGTTAAGGCTCTGGTGACCTATGCTACAGTAATATCCAAGAATCTACCAGTGTTCTTTATTTTTCTTAATTTGTTTCTAAGTGTATGTCAGCAAATTTCTTGCTGCAAAATGCATGCTGTAAATTTCCAGTTTTTCCTACCTTACATTTCTCTGTCTTATATTTCCCTATCTTTTTCTAAAGTACCTGTCTTAACAATATTACCTCTTTCATCATGGATGTGCATGAATTTCATTTTAATATTTTCACTAAGGCAATACTGTTGGAGGACTTCTCATATGCTTCTAACTATTGTGCATATCAATTTTCTTTATATGCTCTCATTCTGCTAATAAGATAATCCTTTTGTAGATTTTTTGGTATAATCCATTGAATCCTAGTACACTCTAATACCAGTTTACTTGAGTTAATCAGAAAATACATTGCTATGGGAGGTCTATGGTCCCTTTCTGGATTATTCTGACTTCTCATCAATAATCAAAAGGACCAGTTAAGCAATTCAACATACCATCTTCTGATCCTTTTTCTCCCCACAGGGGCAATTGAGATGGAACTTGCTTACTCAATTCTACTCAAGAATTTTAAAGTTTTAGGGTGTTCAGAGCATAGCTCTTGTGACAGAATGCCAAGATGCAATCCAAAAAATTTCCATGAATCCAAAGCTGTTGATGAATGCAAAGATATGTAAAGAATTGCTGTAATCAATATAAATAATCCAAGCCAAAATATGTCAGCTGAAGGCCAGGCAATTGAGGTAAACCTATGTTTTAGCTTAAATTATATGAATGACTATCTATATTTTCTACTTTACTTCCTGGATAATTCTCTCATAAGTGTTGTTTGGGGAATAGCAATTCAAATTTAAAATTTTGATATATGGTTATAGAATTATAAAATCTAAATTAATAATCCAGTAAATGAACACAATTGTTCTCCTGAAGAAGTAAATGAAGTAAAAATACATTCAAATCATGCTTAACAACAATCTTGATTTTAAAAATATATGGATGTTTGTGAAACATCCTTTGTGAAAGGTTTACACTGAGGTATTTATTAAAATCATTTTCTAAGTGGTAATAGATTTAGAATTGGCACATAATTTGGAACTGGACATCTCTCAATGTGAATCCCCAACTTTTTTATCAGTTTATGTAGTTTCAGGACAAGTTACTAAATCTATGCTATCCTCTTTCATTATATGCTCTTTAACTAATAAGACAGTTACCTCATATCACCATGCTTAGACATAATAAAAAAAATACAAACTTCTCAGCACTAAACTTGTCACTTATATGTGTGAAATAAATGGTTTTATTCTTTTCTATCAACTTAAGTTGAATAAAGGGAAGATACATGTGATCAAATTTTAGGTAAATATCTGTCTATATTATTGGGAGAATCACTGACCTAAGTGGAGCAGTACCTGGTTAAAAATGCCAGTACATTATATGAAATGTATATGTAAAATGTTATATTCAATTCATCCTTACTGAGAAATTATAATTTTGCAAGTAGCACATCTATGCTCGATACCTACTATGCTGTTTCTTTCCCTTGCAAGAAAATGAGACTTCCACAAAAGATTCATTTTCACTCTTCCTCATTGAAGTCTAGATGGGTCAAAGACAAAGGGAGAGCCTTTAGAAACTCCTACATATGCAGAGGATGCTTACAAGTTGTCTGTCTCATCTTTACTCATCCAGTCTACAGCAATGGCCACTTTCCCCTGATTCCCTAGTAATAAGTCCACATTCTTCTTTCTGTACTGACCACTCTCAGTCACAAAATCTACTCATCTTTGATACCAGATGAGGCACCAGGAGGAGACATAAACACAGAAAACATGGGTGAAGCTACTCCCTAACCAGCAGAGCATGATTCCATGGCCCCACAGGCACAGAAGCTACTCATCTGTGAAACTAGTTGAGCCACCAGGAGGTGACACAATGCATGGGTGATACTGTGCACAACCAGCTGAAAGAAGATGCTGCTTCAGCTAAGAATTATGTAGGATAAACAGGAGCAAGCTTGCCACCTCATAAATTAGTGTTTGTGACGGAATCTCATCTATTCGTGCTCATGTTCACTCATATAGGCCCCTCCTCCCAAATACATTTTGGATGAATATAAGAAATCCTTTGCCACATACTGATTCAGAACTTACCATCCTTTCATTAATTTTTGCTTCAAGAAGCAAATTTTTAGAGTAATCATGTAGATGTAATTTTATCTTTTTTTTAAATCTTCAACTTATTTTGCTATCATTTTATGTATGACTTGACAAAGGCTCATGCCTGGATGATGATGATGATGATGATGATGATGATGATGATGATGATTTTCATTAAAAACTAGCCAATTTAGGCTACTTGTGTTTGTGTGTTTTTTATTGGCTCTTTAACTTGAATTGCCTGTTTTATCTTATCAAGTTCATCCTTACTAATGATCAATATTTAACTTAGAACATTAATTTACCTCAATTTGTGATTTAACATCTTTTAGTTCCCTAGTTTTTATTCAATATCATCTGTTTTATTCTGATGATTAATAAAGGAGAAGATAAGCTTCTAGGACTCTATCTCCTTTCCTATAGCTTTCCTCATTTTTCTAAGAAAGCAGATTATAATCATCTATTTTGCTAATATATTCCCAACTAATTAGGCCTTATTTAATGGTAGCAGGCTCATTGGATATTTAAAAATCATTTGCAAGTCATGGGTCTCTACTCTCCTGTTCCTTGCCTTTTGGAAGCAAGGAAATCTCCCTGGTTTATTTTATTTTCTTTGTTTTTAATTTTTATTTATTTATTTATTTTCTTTATATATGACAACAGAATGCACTACAATTCTTATTATAGAGAGAGCAAAGTTTTCATCTCTGGTTGTATACACAGTATACTCACATCAATTTTTGTCTTCAGACCTGTACTTTGGATAATACTGATCATCACACTCTACCATCATTAATAACCCCATGCTCCCTCCCTTCCCCTCCAATCCCTCTGCCCTATCTAAAGTTTGTCTATTCCTCCCATTCTCCCGCTCCCTATCCCACTATGAATATTTATTTCAATGAAAACATTCAGCATTTGGTTTTTTGAGACTGGTTAACTTCACTCAGAATTATCTTCTCTAACTCCATCATTTACCTGTAAATTCCATGATTTTATTCTCTTTTATTACTGAGTAATATTCCATTGTATATATATGCCAAAATTGGGAATGGGACCACCATTTGACCTAGCTATCCCTCTCTTTAGTCTATACCCAAAGGACTTAAAAACAGCATACTACAGGGACACAGCCACATCAATGTTAATAGTAGCACAAGTCACAATAGCTAAATTGTGGAACCAACCTGGATTCCCTGATTCACTTTCTTTCTCAGTGCAGCAAAATTTAAATATTAAGCCAGGTTCTAACTTTTCCTAACAAGCCTTGTCACATTATCTGATGGGAGAGTTACTAAGAAATGACCGGTTCCTGGTCCTTGGGCCTTAGTTTCAAAAATCTACCTGCCCTCAACAGACACCAAGAGTATAAGCTCAAGGAAATAAACTAATTAGGAATGTTTTTAAGAAGGGAATCTCATTCTCATTTGTTAAAACCTGGTTTTCTGTCTGAACCTGCATAATTTATCTTATAGGATAGTAAGTTACAAGGATTCTGCATTTGCTAACTACTTAAGACTCAATATTAATCCTGAGCTCACCTAAAACAAGTAACATCCCAGGTGATTTTCACTGTGATTCCATTTAATTGAATGTTGTTCATTTCTTGCATAATTTTACATAATTAATTGCATCTTTTATATTGTGCTTTTTAATTAACTTAATATTTTAAGAATAATATTCAATTTGAAAAGTTCACAAATCAATTAGGTTTACTTTTTTTAAAATAAATGTTTTAAACATTTTAAACATATGAAAATGAAATAAAGATTTGACAATTAAAAAAGAGCTTTGTTTTCATATTTCAACAACAGTACAAGAACAATAAGCAGATCAATTTTATCATCCTAGATTCAATAGCTATTTCAAGTGATGGTGGGAAAAGAACAAAATAAAACAAAAGATACAAAAATTGATTTAACAGTGGAACATTGAAAAAATACTGTGAACCAAGTATACATATGTTTGTGCACATCGTATTATTAGTCCTGAGAGAGGGATTTTACTATTGACAATCATCAACTTCTACTTTCTTGCTGTGAATGTCCACAAACATTGTTTGATTCCACTAGCCACATGTTGGCCTTCTTTCACGTTTTTTTATTCTTTTCCTTTGAGGATCTTATTCCATACAACTAAATTAAACTGTTACATTTTGAAGAATGATGTGTGATATTAAGAAACATTTCTGAATAACTGCTTAAAATGCAATATGAAGTCTTCTGGTACTAAGAGAATTGGTAAGAAAAAGATATTTCCAAAATAACTTTAATTTAGTCTAGAATTGTTAATATATATTTTGTAGGAATTCTAAGACATTTCTATGTTATGATCTAACCTTCAAACCTTTCTGTCCTTACTAATAAACATGATCTAGGAATATAAGTAAAGAAAACATTTTATTGAATGAATTGGTAAATGAACCTCATGTATTATTTCAGAGTTAACCTAATATAAACAAAAAGAATAGAATCAAACTAAAAATAAAGCATTTTTTCAAAACATTCCTCTACAAAATAGGGAGGAAAAAAGATGAAAGCTTTCTGCACAATGTTTTAAAGCTCTATTCTATATATACAAAGAAACTAAGAATTTAACATGCTTCAAGGAAAAAAAACTGAGCACAATTTTATTTTTTAAAGAAAGACTTATTTGGCCTTTGAGAACAGATTTACAAGTTAAGAAAAACTTTCTTAGATTGCAGTGCTATAGAACAAACCAATGTTTAAATCCATCATAACATCCCAAGAATGCTAAAACACAATATGTGTAAATAGATCACCAGTAACTTAAGCAATATTCATTTTTATATTTATTTAATATCCTATACCACTGGCGTATAAAGTACAAAAAGTTGAGGCTTAATATGGATGTGAGAATATACACTGTTCAGAAGACAATTAATAGGCTTTTGTTAGCATTGGAAAAAGTAGTTTTCATGGAGACATAAGGAAGAAAATGGATATGGGTAGACTAAATTCCAGAAAGAAAGAGCTATCAATTGACCCAAAGAACTCACAAACCAACATTTGTTTTTAATTTAAGATTTTAATTAATAATGAAAGTATAATTATCCAGAAATATATGCTTTTCTATCTTTTAGAGAATTTTGTTTTCTCATTTTGTAAATCATTACTGGTGTAACCATCAATGTCTTTCAACTCTCTAGGTGAATTTAGGTGGCAATATTATTCTTAAATTTATCTGTGATGTCAAAATATTCTATTAAAATGAGCAAACTATTCACAATGCTAATATAAATCAAGGAACTTGTATTTTAAAGAATGTCTTGACAGAATAATAAATACCTTAAATATGAATATGTATGAATGCCACATAGTAAATAATCTTGTAAGAAATAGAAATTAAAAAGGTCAATTATATAGCATGAAGCCAGATAATCTAACTGGTTCATAATATAAAAAAATACCACAATTGATATTGTTTTCTATAGGAGAAATTACTGTATCAGAAACTAATAGAATGCCAAAGGAACAAAAGCTCAAATCAATTTGATTTCTTACGTTTATTTTTGAAAATGGGGGCTCCAATTTAAAATGCATTTATCAGAATTTAAAGAACATTTTCAAATATAAGAATGAATATAAGAATGTAAGGAAAATTTCATGATAAAGCAATTTACAATTTATCGAAAATTATAAGAACCAACTGATATTTAACTGAATCAACAAATACTGCCTCTGAATGATTATCAACTGAAGTAAACTACAAGTCCTAAAAATGCCACTATGAAAACTAGCCAAACATTATGACCAAATTAAAAATTACAGCAATGTAGAAATTATGAACCATAAAATGCACCTTTGACCCAGGGAATACGACATTTAATTAGACAGAATATAAAAACTTAATGGCTAATGACATACTAACCAAGTTTCCTTTATGCAGAGACTATTAACTTTGGTAACATTAGGACTCTGAATCTGAAATCCAAACAAAACAATAGACTTCCTTTAAATTCACCCTAGACTTCCTTATAGCTAATACTTCTAAATTTGTTCTTTGCTTTTGAATAAAAGCTCTCAATTGACAATTGAAAATCCATAGGAAGAAATTATTAAGAATTTAGAACATAGTCTAGTATGCTTTTAATGATCATAAAGGACATAGTTTAAGTACTTTTAAAGAGGTGACATAAATTATAAGTTAATTATATAAGAATCACCAAGTTATATAATTGCCATTGTAGGAAAAAAAACTATCAATAAGCCTGCTATCTAACTTCATGTACTCTTGATTGAAAGACTCATATGATAGGAGACTAAGATAATCTTCCATTTAGTAAGAATACTGACTTGGATCACTGAAGTGTAAGTATAAAATACCTTGATGTCATATTTAATTTAAAAGTAGACCTACATGATTTTCCAATGGATTGAGTTTGGTACAAAGGAAAAAGAACAGTTAAAGATGACTTGTGGATTTTGGTTTTAAGAATTGAAAAAATAGAATCATCATCTTCTAAAATTGGACAAATTGTGGGAGAACTATATATAAGGGAAAGACTACACAGTCAATTTTTAAAGTAATAATGTTGAGTTACATATTAGACTTCAAATATCGACTGGGCAGTTGAATATGTAATTCTGCAATCCATCAGAAAAATGAAGGGTGAAGACAAAAAGCTGAAATTGGACTGTACAACATAAACAAAGGAGCTTAAGCAAAAGACCATTTAGAGGAAAAAAACTGAGTTTTGGATAAAAGGAAAAAAATTCCATAATTTAGCCTTATTGGGCTACAATTTAAAGAAGTTGGGGATCAGAAAATAAAATTATGAAGTGGTAGCTAATGAGGTGAGCAGGATGTATAGTAGAGTGCACCAGATCCCAATGAAGCAAATGTTTAGGGAGAAATAACTATCTCAATTGGTATAAAAAGGGATATGCAAGTCAGTACTGTCCTTGACAATTATGGATTTGTGACATAGCAAAGGAAAACACGTTGGGGTGAAATATTCAAAGTCCTGGAAGAAAGGATTTGAGAAAAATGGGTACAGACTACTACTCCATAAAGTCTTGACCTGGGGATCAGCAAAAGGAGATAGTGTATTAAGAGGATTGTATGATTCAGGAAGATGTTTTTAGGTAAGAATAATTGTGATAGGCTTGTGTATGAAGAAAATTACTGATTAGAAAGAAACTACTTGACAATGCAGAAGAAAATGAAAAGTTAGTTAATAAGGTTCATAAAATAGAGTAGACCCCAGGGGGTCAGGTATACAAGATGACTTTGCATTTCCTGAGAACAAATCCTGGTTTCTTACAGCCTAGTCTCCATACCAGCTGGAGGGGTTCCTCAAGATGGCAACGAGATTATGATGTATGTCTTAATTATAAAAGAAAAAATCTCCAGTGACTTTACATCTTGTTTAAAGTAAAAGCTTCTGATATTACCAAGACTTGCAAAAAACTGCAATTTGACTCCACTCTCTCTCCACCTCCTGCTCTCACTGTCCCTCCATCAATTATTGTCCAGTCACATATGAGTCATTGTCACCTATATGTCACCTCTGCCTGCAAAGCCCTGCTCTTAACCATGAAGTTGTGTTGTATTGTGCTCTCTTATTTCTTGGACTTTTAACTGAAATGGCAATGACTTAGTGAGGCCTAGGTAACCACACTAGGTAAATTTGCAATCTATCTTTCTAACCTCCATATTCCTTTTTCTCCTTAGCACTTACCACTATAGGATTTCTATGTGGTTTTCTGTTTGTTGTTGTTTCTTTGCTGTTTATGTTACCCACTAAAAGACAGTTTGTAAGAGGACATGGAATTCTGTCTATTGTTCACTGTTGTATCTCCAGAAGCAAAATTACTGTCTGTCCTCAGATATTTGATACTAAGTAAATTTGTTTTAAAAATAAGGAAAACAGTTTAGGATTCAACTCCAACATTGTATTTTCTGACATTGAAAATTTTGAAGTTACCAAAGCTGAAAAGTCCTAAAACACTGTTAGTGTTTAAATAATGAACTATTGTGTGCATTTTAAAGGATATTCTTTCAGTATAATTCCACATATAATAAAACTGGAATGCCAAAATAAATCACAAAGCATTACTTAATAAAGCTTTATAAAAAAGGTACATTTCAAACCTTGTAATTGAAAGAAGCCATGAGCTCTGGAATATACTTTTGCTATAGGACCAAGTACAATTAACATTACAGAATAAAGGAGTCCATAAGGAACATAACCTCTTTGTAAATAACTTGTTTGGAGCATAAAGAATATTCAATATAATGGATATTCAAGGTAAACCATCATTTTTTTTCCAAAAATTTCAAGGCTCTGATTTGATTTATTGCTAGGAAGAGTAAAGCAACTCAGGAATTCTACAAACAGTTTGGATAAATTTGGTTGTCAATCTCTACTATGTTTTTCAAACACATGGTTAAACAGATTCCTCTTAGTTAATATTACTAATGTAAATAATAGCTACTGTTGATGTTTATTTTGCAGATATTGTCCTTTGGTCTTTACACAAAATTAATTTAATTTTCAACAGACCTATCAGTACTGTTGTACTGTTAATTATACTTATCTATGGTAGAAGGGACACAAAGGATCTACGGTAGAAGGGACTCAAAGGAATTAGCTAGAAGCATAAGCTATCACACTTTTGATTTGTGACAGGTCTGGGATTCAAACCAACAAAGAGTACTGTCTAATCCATGTCCTCAACACCCTTACTCAACTACTGCCTTGGGTTTCCTGGATCAGCAACATAAACTTGGTGTCCTAGAATCACATTATAAGGCAAAGATGTTCACGGAAAATGTCTGTTTTGTAAGAGTTGATGAAGAAGCCACTTTAAGTGAAAAAACTGTTGATAAGAAGTTGGTATCATCAATTTATGCAGCCAATAAAAAAGCAGTTGCACTTCAAAAAATTTTTATACATTTAGGCTAACATGATTTACTATATCCCTCGGCTGATTATTCTCTAATATTTAAATACAAAGTTATTTCTTAAATTCTTAAAATTTAATAAACATTTTTAAAAGCAAAAATGAAGAATGCAGCAGCAAGTAACCCTGAAATAAATGTCTGGAAACCCAATTTTTTAACTGATTGCATTTCTTAATATATGTGAGCCTGCTTCTTTCTGATCTCCTGAAATGAGGAACTAAATCGTGTTTGCCTATACTTTGCTGTGGATCTTTATAATCTCAAAATTAGATTTTTCTTCAATCCATTCTGCTTAACTGTAAAAATTTTCAACAGATATAAAAAGATTTATTACTCTTAGTTGTATTTTCAACGTAAAGTTTATTTATAAAAAATATTTCATTTTTAATAGTTCATACAGCTGAAGTTTACTTATTTAAAATAAAGAAAATTTTAAAACAATTTTGAGTTTCCATATGCAGTAGCCATTTTAGGGTATAAATTTATGTAAAACTATGCAGTTGATCAAAAGACTTTGGATGCTGATTCATCATTTTTCTGCTAGTCTCAAGGAATAATATCAACAATCTCTAAATTAGAGTGATTTATTAATATGTCATTGTATTTATTGTGTGATATGATAAATATAATATGATCTATCATGGCATTCTGTGAATATTGCAATGGATTATTAGAGCAATAAAATCCAGTGGCAGAAATATAATGGGATCATGTCACATTTGTACAAAATGGAGATGACAAATTATGCATTCTATAAAGGCTGTTATAATCTTAGTAGGATTTAAAGTGAGATTCTTGGAGCACAAAGCCAAACAACCTTAAATCTTTTTTAGGGTTCAACTAAGAACACTAAGTAACATCACTTTGGGAGAGCACAAAATAAGACAGGAGTACAGAATGATTACCATCTGAGCTGTCATGTGATGGACATGTTTTGATTATGTATACTATTCCTTGAACATTAAGCCTAACATATTTTAGAGAAAATTTGTACTAATTCCTTAACTGAATCAACATGTCCAAGTAAAACCACAAAATGCATCAGATACAGAGACATGCATGTATAAATGAAAAAATTAGTATGTATATGAAAATTTGCATTTGGCTATATTTGTATGTGTTTCAAAGTTTACTTTGTAAATAATTTTCCATTCATATGCTAATATTATGAAAAATATACCTCTTTGATAGAAAGGTTATTATGAAGAGAAATTTTATTCCTTAAGAAGATGCTCTTTGGGTTTTACATGCTTTTGTATGTAAAATTAGCTAAAGATTTTGTTTTTGAAGCAGAAAATATGGAGAAATTAGTGGCTAATAATCTCTCTTTGGTTTGAAATAAATATGCTATCATCTGAAAGAATTTTTACATAAATTTTATCGTTTTGAAAATGATAAAAATGATACTTTATTGCATTAAGTTTTAAAAAAGTAACTTTGTATTCATCTCCCCTGACATAATAGATTGTTCTTATGTTGTTAATGATTTGTGAGACCAAACATTTATGACTGTTTTAAAATTAAACAAAAAAGCATATTCTTGTTTCTAAGATGAGCAAACATGGTGATCTATTCAAGAATTGTATGATGCCTATCTAGTTAACTTTGACAAAAGAGAAATAGCTTATTGTGCTGGCTACCAACATATGAATGCCATCTTCACTATGCAACATTTTGTTCTTTGTTGGTTTGTTATAATAATTTTCTATTCTATTATGTTTTATAATAACTTTTGCTTCATTTCTTTCCTGAAATTGTTTCAATTTATCTATCTACTCTTCATAAAGGAACTCAAAAAATAACATAGGGAATTTAAAACTATTAATGAATAAATAGAGTTTTGGCACATTCTGTGATAAAGACATAGGAATGAATAATATCACCAATAAAAAATATTTTTTAATCACATCTTTACCTTATGATGCCTTGTTATACATGACAAGGAAATTTAGGTATCAATAAGAACACATTCTTTAAAACAATGTAACTCTATTCTAATTTTACATTGTATGTATTCTTTCAAGCCAGAAAAATATATTTTGCATAAAAATAAAAATCTGTTTAATACTAAAGCATGTATCTTTGTTTGCAATATAATAAAAGTAATGGGTAGGAAAACTTTCTTATTATTTTTTTTAAAAATGATTGCTATAGAATAAGTTAAGACTCAGTTAAATTTCAAATTTTCAATCATTTGCCTTTAATTTGGTCATTGAAGAAGAAAAGTGTAATTCTCTAATTCTCTAAGCACCATTCAGCAGCCTGGCTTAGAGTATGAGGGACCTGTGTTCTCCTGGAATTGTTTATTGCTTTACAGTTCAGACTGTGGAACAAGAGACCCTTGGTAGCCAGGCTTTCTGTGTGGAGTTCTTAGCCCCTGATAAACTATGTAATCTCATCATGTGTATTAATTTTCTTCTGCTAACAGATTAACACAAAATTAAATCTTGACACAATGCAAATGTATTATTATGTATTGTTATGGTAGAAGGCTCAGCAATTTGAGTAATCCTTTGCTGTGTATCACATGGCTAAAGTAAAATGTCACCCAGTCAGTTGTTCTCAGCTTGAGCTTGGGGTTCTTTCCTGGGTTCTTTAAGGATAAGGGAAGAATCCAGCTTCAAGCAGTTGAAGGACTAAAGTTGCTTTCCTTTGTTGGCTCTTGCCAGGGATTGTTCTCAACTCTAACAGGCAATTTCAGAACCTAGCCCTATGGCATCTCAAAATATGCCATCTTACTTCTCCAAACGTGGATGTCATTTTCTTTTTTTTTTTTTACTTGTTCTTTTTAGTTGAATAAATTTGGACATACATACATGGATTTCCCATTTTTGTGGTTGTAACATGATGTGAAATTACACGGATTGTGTTTAAATATATGAACATAGGAAAGTTATGTCCATTCATTCTACTGTGTTTCCCATTATCACTTAACCTCCTTTCCCTCTACTCTGCACTGTCCAATCTGCTGAACCTCCCCTGCTCTTCTCTTCCCTGCCCCACCAACTCTTGTTAGTCAGCATCTGCATATCAGAGAGAATATTTGGTTTTTGGTTTTGGGGGATTGGCTTATTTGACTTAACAAGATATTCTCCAGCTCCATCCATTTACCAGTAAATGCCATAATTTTATTCTTTTTCTATGGCTGAAGAATATTCCATTATGTACATATACCACATTTTCTTTATCCATTTATCCATTGAAGAACACCTAGGTTGGTGCCATTGATTAGCTATTATGAATCAAGAAGCTATAATCATTGATATGCCTGCATCACTATAGTATGCTAATAAACATACATTGGAGAAAAAGATAGCCTCTTCGAAAAATGGTTTTGGGAAAAGTGGAAATCCATATTTAACAAAATAAAATTAGGCTCCTATCTCTTACTCTTCCACAAAACTGAACTCAAATGGACCAAAGAACTAGGCATTAGACCAGAACCCCTGCATCTACTAGAATTAAAAGTAGACCCAACTCTCCACCATGTCAGCTTAGGAACCAAATTCCTCAAGACTCCTAAACCACAAGAAGTAAAATCAAGGAATAATAAATTGGATGGTATCAAACTATCAAGCTTCTTCACAGCAAAAGAAACTATCAAGAATGTGAAGAGAGAGCCTACAATATGGGGAAAAATCTTTGTCATCTGAGCATTCATCAGATAAAGCATTCATCTCCAGGACATATAAAAAATTAAAAAAAAAACACCAAAAAAACAAATAACTCAATAAATTGGCAAAGGAACAGAACTGATATTTCACAGAAGAAAAAAAAACACATGCTAATTAGATGGCCTCAAAATAAATACATTACTTTGGATAATTCTTGGGGATCCCAGGGAAATCACAATGGTCCTTAAAAACTTAATAAAAATTTGAAGAAGAATTAGAGTCAGAGGAAGATGTGACCACAGAAACAAGGCATAAAGGCATCCAATGTTGCTCTGATGACAGGGAACCACATGGCAATGAATGCAGGTGGCCTTTTCTAGTTAGAGAAGAAAAGGAAATGGACTAAAACCTCCAAAAAGGAATGCTGATACCTTTACTTTCCCCTGTGAATGTCTCATCTTCAGAATTAAAAAATACATTTATGTACTTTATAGCCACCAAAACATTTGTGATAATTTGTTACAGCATCTATAAAGAACTTACACAATTCTTAAGTGTGATTTTACAGAAGAAAGTTTCTAGTGCCTCAGACTGCATATCAAAAATCACCGGCAAATAGATTTGCTTAGATAAAACATACACTTACACATATTTGACCAGCGCTCATCTCTACTCCTAAATCATTGGGTAAAACAATGCTGATTCAAATACGCTGATTCAAATGTGGAAAAAATAGGAAATCAACGCATTCCATACCTGTGTCCACTTTCAATCACAAAGGCAACAATGAATAGACTTATTTTAAAGTCAATAATACTTTTTACAAAAAAAAGCTACTCTGAACAATGAAGTTATACTGAAAGAATTAGAGAATCAAAACAACTTGAGTTTGCATAAATGCAATATATTCCCTAATTTGACCATGAAATGAAGAATACAGATGATAAAAAGCACAAATTTCACCACAATTTGTGCAGTAAAATAATTTCAATTTCTACAATTGGTTTATTATATCAATCAACTATGGCAAAATTTTAAAAGTTTGACATGAAATTAACTTGGTGAAGGTTTATACACATGAATTCACTATGACATTTATTTTTCACAATCTTTATAAAAGAAAATAGCATGAATTAACATGGTCTAATATGGGTGCTTTCAAACAATGCTATGGAAAATAAAAACCTCAAATCTAGTGGAGTTTTTCAATACTCTTTTTGTAGATGGACACAACACAATGCCTTTACTTTTATGTGGTGCTGAGAATCGAACCCGGGTCCCACCCATGCTAGGGGAGCACTCTACCACTTAGCCACAATCCCAGCACTGCAATACTCTTTTCCTTGGGGTGAAAGTATAGCAAAAACATACGTTTAGAATTTCTAATATTGAAACACTGACTGGTGTCCAACATGGGAGTATGTTTGCACACTGCCGGAAGGAACAACCATGAGATAGCCAAGTTAGAAACTTCTTATTCTCTGTTATATCTCTTTCCATAAACAGAAAAATACTCTATGCATGCAGTAAGGCGTCACAGATAAGACCTGTTAATTATCATTCACACTACATTTGAACAGTACATGAGAGGTACCTTTTCTTGACTGGAAGAAAACTGAAATAATCCTAACATTTGTATGATCTCTTAAGCAAAAATCTTGGAGTTGTTATTTATAGTTGTAAAGGGAAAAAAAATCAGCCCATAGCAGTCAGACTGTATTTATACCTGCCATTGTTGGGATAAAAATCCCTGGTTACTGTAGCCAGCAATAGCTGCTAACTTTAAATATTAACACTTTACAAGGTAGCCAGTTTTCTCCAGAAGACTAAAGAAATTCAAGGCCAAATATCTAGTGTTGATTAAAACAATGCTAAGGTCATTGACAAACTTAGAGAGCTACAATAGAAAAGTATACTGAAACATAGATTTTGATTAAGGCTATGGCCATAGATATGCATATTTGTTCTGCCCCTGCTACTCAAATTAACTTAATATTCATATCTGGTTTATTTCTATTGCTGATATACACAAAAAATGATATCTAAATCTGTGAGAAGAAGCACTTTTCCATTTACATAAAAATGGACATTCAGAATAAATATGATTTGTGATAATCAAACCCCAAGTAGCCTTCAGAAAGAAAGAATGTGAAAATAGCTTATAGTTGTGAAAAGTGGTAATATTCAACAACTAAAATTCCATGTTCTTAAAATAAAAACTATTTTGTAACCTGTTTTATCGGAAAACATTCCAAAGCACCCTAATATGGTAATAATTTGTTGTGGTCTGGATACAAAATCTACTGTATTAATGCAGACATGGTCAGAGGTAAAATGATTAGATTATAAGAGCTATAACCTGATCAGTGGAGTAATCCATTTGATGCATTAATGATTTTAAAGAATTACTGTACTTGGTGGTAAATGTAGGCAAGAGGGGTGTGGTTAGACAGGGTGGATCATGAGGACACACCTTGGAGGATTATATTTTGTCCCTGGCTCCTCATTCTGTCTCCCTCTCTCCTTCCTGTCTATCATCAGGTGAGCAGCTTTCTGCTGCTATGTTTTTCTTCCATGATGAAAGAAAGCCCACCTTAGCCTGGGCTCAGAGTAATGGGGTCAGCAAATCCTGGGCTGAAACTCTGCAACTTTGAGTTAAAAAAAAAAAAACACTTTTCCTACTCTAAGTTGTCATGGTTAGTATTTTGGTCATAGATACTACCATCTGACTGATGCAGGTTTATATGATGTAGTAGTAAAGAGTTGCTGGTTTTTTGATCTGTGATATTTGCATGCAGTGTTCTCTAAAAAGTGGGAATTGTCTCTCTACCACTTTCATCAATTAGGTCACAAAAAGTTTTATAGCTATAAACTAAATGCTTTATATAAAAAATAGCAGCATCACATATAAACACAGATACTTTGAATACATGAAAAAGCAATAATTATAGATCTGTTTACTTTGGTAAAATTAGTTCTGCAAAAATAATTATAACTCTACACCTGATAATATTTTCCTCCTAAAATAACCTTATGTTAGATTTCTTTTTCTACCTCAACCACATTCTGTTCCTAATCATATCCCTTCACCCTTCACATGCTCAGGGTACAGGCGATGATTTATGGTACTGGATTTTTAACTACTTGTCTACATTTATGCTTTGCTGTTAGATCTCTCTCTCTCTCTCTCTCTCTCGATAAATGCAGCTAACAAAGAAATTTTGTTTATGGCACAAGATTGGGAAAAAAAGGATTTAGAATAACATTTTGAATTTTTAAACAAAAAGTCACACAAAAGTCTAATTGAATTGTTACTTGAAAAGAAAAGACAAAACAAAGGACATTTTGGTGAATATTTGGCCAGGGGGTTGGGGAGCCGGTCTCATTGGTCAACTACAATGATCTACAGCTTTGCATAATAGGCTTCCAGGTCTATAAATCTGTTCTACTCTGCAGTACTTTCCTGAGAAGGTGATATATTTTTTAAATTTTCATCTAAATGTCACCCTGAAAGCATACTATATTGAAGATCATTCCAAATGCAGAAGAGTAGAACCCTCCTGAAACCCCTTACTGACTTACACATCAACACACAGCATAGTCATAAGAGCAGTGTGAGGAATATTTCACTTAATAGCTTTGTTCTTAGAAGCACCTATAACTTTCAAATGCTACTATCTCAAAAAACTTGATTCTTCCTCAGGAATTCCAGCTCATGTGGGCTGGATTACTGAAGCAACAAACAAACAATATAAACTGAGGACAGACGTCCACATAGACTTAAAGAACTCCTAGTATATCCTTATCACCATACACTCCTGTAGATACACTCAGGAGAACCTGCAAACATCTTGCATCAGACTGAAGCCAATATAAAAAGAATATAGAAGCTAAATAATACATAGAATAAAAATAAATACATAGAATATTCTATACATATTCTAAATACATATTCAAAATACATAGAATAAAAATAAATCTAGACACTCAGAATATGTTTTTTAAATCTTGGCTTCATTCAAATATGTTCTTGGAAAATTATGAGAAACTCAATGATAAATACGCAGAATGTTCAGGTCAGTAACATAATTTAAATACACACATGCTCACACACACACACCATGATTATAAAGACAAATTTTTAGTGTTTAATAATGGGTTGAAACTGTTTCACTCCAAGAATTGCTATTTACTCTATCTGATATTATAATTTCTTCTACTATAGTTTTTAGCAAATCAGTTTTCACATCATAAAGTGCTCCCTGTCACTACCTCTTCATTCATAATTTATTCATATGTTTAGAATATCTATAGCCTTAAATTATCAGAGATATCTGAAATACTACAATTATAACTGCCCCTCAGAATCCTACAAAAAGGAAAGTCAACAGAAAGTTTTTGTTGTTGCTGTTGTTTGTACCAGGGGTTGAACCCAGAGGTGCTTAACCACTGAATCATCTCCACAGCCCTTTTTTACATTTCATTCAGAGACAGGGTCTCACAGAGTTGCTTAGGGCCTCCCTAAGTTGCTGAAGCTGACTTTGTACTCAGCCTCCCAAGCCACTGGGATTACAGGCATGCACCACAAAGCCCTACTATGTTAAGTATTTTAAAGGCAAATACCTTATTGCAAGAAATGCATTTAATTTTTTCCTCCCCCCCCCCTTTAATTCCTCTATAAAGGATAAATAAGCCTTCAGTATTTTTAAAGAGTATGTGCTTTTTATAATTTAATTCTAGGGACTCTTAGAAAACATAGTTAAAATAAAAAACACCCAATATGATTCTGCCTTAAAAGGTATCACCAAAATACAGTTAGGAGAAATTATTTCCAATATTGTAAAGTACAGTAGGATGACTATAGTTTAGAACACATTATATATTTGATGAAGAGCTATGAAAGGAGTTTGAAGCTTCCCAAAACAAAGTAAAGGTAGGAATGTCAAATATTTCCATTTTACCATGGCACTTTGTATACAAGTTTCAGATTATGACATGGTTTCCCATAAATATTTATAATTATTATGTCAGATAAAATGCTAATAGACATTTTTAAAATCACCCATTCCTAAGAAAATATGACATAACTTAAATAATCCACGTTGTAGATTGCAGCATCAGTAGCAGAACAATCTTATATGGGCTGATGATTTGTGTCTAACAATGTTTTGCTTCAGACTATCCAAGTGTGTTTTAATCCCCCTACAAAAATGTCAAATGAGTCACCAAAACTGAAACTCAATAATGAAGGCAGTCCCTCAAGTTTCTTTTAAAAAGCTGGTCTTAACAATAAATGAGATCTGCCCTTTTGGACTGATAATCAGTCAACCTGAGGATCTGATCAAAATTTCTGCATCTCCCTCCTCTCTGGTTCAGGAGCTTAAGGAGTGATGCAAGACGTGTGGCACAGCAAGATCCAATGTAAAGAGCACAGGGATGACTACATATAGAGTGAAATTTCCTCTCCCTGACTGTTCCTAATAAAACATGAAAAAAAGAAAGGAAGGAAATAAAGAAAGAAAGAAAGAAAGAAAGAAAGAAAGGAATTTCAAGCACCTACACCTGAATTTAATTTCAAAATAATTATTACAATATCTACACTCATAAGCTTTAAGAACAAGAGCCAGTAAGAGAGCATTAAATACACAGGGAAACCACTAGAAGTATGTCAGTCCTGATTGAAAAATTAAAACTCTACCAGGATGTTTTTAACTTTCGATGACTGTTTCTCAGTTCCTCTCTAAAGTCACTTTGGGATTAGCATTTTTAAGAATTCACTCCTTAAGAAAATTGACTTGACAAGTTGGTAAACAGATTCTCCAAGTACTACAGATACTATGAGTAGAATAGGAGATCCAGATGGAAGTATCTCAGGTTAAAGTTTACACATTTGAAAAGCTTTTAAACATACTTTTCCTGGAAAAAAATCGTATCTCTGAAAAACAAATTATTTTTCATCTAATACTGGTGAATATGACATTCTAGCCACTGTAGTTCTTTCAATGGTATGCAGGCCAGAATTTAATGTTAAATTTAAAAAAAAATGCAAGTATGAAAATTAGAAAATAAATATTGTGTATTGTGTATCAATTTTGTGAATATGCAACTAGTAAAGTATTTGTTGTGATGTTTTCTACAGCAGCTTCATTATAGTGACCCTGACCTTAATCAGTATTTTCTTTAGCAAGGACTTCTGTATATATCCAGGGGGAAATAAATAAATTCTTCAAATAAAAAGTATTTTAAGGTAAAGTCAGATACACTTCTGTCATTATATGTTCCTGTTTCAGCTATAAGGTTTTTTTTTTTTTTTTTTTAAGTATAACATCCTGGTAATATTGATACATTACATCAGTCAATAAATTTACCTATTCTAGCAGACCTCACTGGAAAAGCAATCTGATTTCCTGGGCCATGTTGCCTACTATGTAGAGATAACTTAAATCAGCTTGAATGTATCTGAGTTGAGTTTCACCTACACCTGGGAATTGATCATAAATAGTTAAGAATAACCTAGGGTTGTTTCCATTTTCCCTCTAGAGTATAGAACTAAATTCAGATAAAATATTTGACATCAACTTAATCTAAACAAACACATTTTACCTCATCGAATCAGTATTCGCTTTTAATGAAGGCTGCCCTATTATTTTAATTAACTATAATGTCCAAATAATCAAGTAGAAACTAACATTCTATAAGTTTTAAAACATATCTCCACAAAAATATGTTTTTCATATCCAGTGTGTTTGCTCATATCTTTAGTCAAATTAGTTTTTAGATAAGTTAAATCTTTAGGCATTGTAATAAAAGTTAAATGTAGATATTTTACTTTGCATTTAAGATATTTGTGGTATTATTTGAAGGAAAGAGGTAATTACTTAATATAAGAAGTTCTGCAATCCCATTCTACAAATTGTGCTCAAATCTAGCCCATTTGATCTACATCACAAAAATCAGATATGAAAAGACACAGGATCAGGGAAGCAGGCTTTCAATCTGGTACTTATGACTGTAATATAAAGTTACTCTCTAAAATAGAGAAGATGGGATTTTAATGAACCCATCCATCTAAATGTACAGCAAACCCAACTAAATGCTCTACATTATATATATATTTTTTAATATTCCTAGGGCATCTTACATTATACAAGATAAATTGTTCTGTTATGGTCCCTTGAAAATCTGTTATGAGTTCTGCTTATGAAATAACAGTTAATTATAAATTAGTATTACATGTTTTCATGTAGAAATCTATCCAAATATAAAATACACATATATGTCTATATTATAATCACACTATTGACTTCTTTGCTTATTAATGGAAACTTTTGAAGTATAGAACATTTGTTAGGTCCTGAAATTTTAAAAAAAAAAAGAACATCTACTATTAATTTTTACCCCTTTTTGGGAACTAGAAGACACTCAAACCCTTCTTTAAACTTTTACTTAAATTTAATTCTTTGAAGTAAGTTTGCAATTCTTGGAACTATGTAAGTATAATAACTTCACTTTAGAAACAAAGTTTAAAGCAACAAGACCGTGTTTTTAGTGCTTGAATGTTTTACAAACAAAAACTAAATGGACTGTGAAGTTTGCAAATTGTTTCACAATAATTTTTGTGGATGGCTTTAATATTAACATTCTGCTTAACATACTGTATAACACAGTTATGCAAAACATTGTCATTGTGCGAAACTGAGTAAAGGCTGGATGAGATTTCTCTATATCATTTCTTATAACTGCCTATGAATCTATAATTATTTTAAAATTATAAACTTATATCACTAAATTATAAATAAAACTATGGCTTTTTCCAATGTAAACAAAACATCATATTTGTTACCTTATAAATTACTTTAACATTTAGAATTTCTAAAACTTCATATTAGCCACTTTGAAGGTAATCACTTAAGTTTACTCTCTCCCAGTATAGAATTAACTTTATAAAATATCATATGCAAAGAAATAGCTTAGTTTATCATATCAGATTTGAAAATATGGATGTTAGATTATGCAAGGAGGCATTTCAATTTGGAAGATCATAAAAAATAATAGTAGCAAAAACTCCTATGAAGAATTAAAATCATGAAAAGTTACTCAGGTTTCTGATTCGTATACTTTGTTTTATTTAGCAGTGAGAGTATTTGCTAACATCATTACAACATCACTGAGAAATTTTAATTTCATCAGAAAATGAGATTATTCTCTGAATGTTAAAAGTATTAAACCCCAAATGTGTATCATGCTGACAGTTTATCTCAAAGAATCTCCAGAAGAGCATCATAAAATATTACTAGAGTATTAAAAATTACTAATCTAGATTAATCCAGCACTTCTTCACTAGAGATTAAATACACTATTTTATTTCACCAATTAACTTGATTACAGAATACAAATCATCTGCATTCATTTGTACATAGGTGAAACCCTTAAGATAAATTTTATGGCTAGATGACAAATCTTACTATTTTAAGAGTAAAATTTGGATTTTTAATATTCCACTATCTTTTTTTCTTAACTTTAAATACAATTGTCACATCTTCCTGGAAGACTTAATTTTCTTTCCCACCTCAATTCAAGGGCCAAGTTAATTTTTCTAACTATCATAGCTCTTACCTTATCAGATAAGATAGTTTTTGGTATATAACTTTTAAAAATATTTTGAAAACTTAAGTTTAGAAATTTTGTGCTTGTGTGTACATGTGTGAGAGAGATTATTCACATCACCATTTCAAAAACATATTTGTATTTCTGATGATATTCTTTAGAGAAAGGCATTATATGAACAGTAGTCAACATTTTATTTCAATAATAGTTTTATCACTTCAATTTAAATAATTCCATTATAAAAAATGCCATTATTGAAGAGGAATGTCTCACAACTAAACTAAGTACAGATTTTATTGATTAAATCTGTAGCAGTTCAGACTTGAGAAACATATAATCTAACCCTTCATAAGTCTCCATCTTTAACATTTTGCCATGGTTTGTTGAAGTGCAAGACACACATTATAGGAAAGGATAATATAAGTAATGTGACTGAACGGGATCTTACCTCAAGTTATTTTTAAAGCCCAAGATTAGAATGAACATAGTTTTTGCATGAGGCAAAGATTTTTCTTTAGTGTTAATTTGTAATATTTTATTACAACTCCACCATATAATCTATATCTGGTTCATAAAGCTTATTTGGGCATTTGACCTACAAGAAACACTGAGTATATGTAATTATGCATATAATTAAAGAAATAATTGCAAACTTTTAGAAACATAGTACAATGTTTAACAAATATGTGAAAAGAAAGTCTCCAGAAAGTAGGACCTTATGTCTCGACTCATTCAATTTGTCTTATCAGCAGATTCCCTGAGAAATAAAAGACAAATTGGCCCTTTAGATAGATGTGGACTGAAATTTCTTAGACCTATAGTGATATATTCACAGCTGCATAGTAAAGTACTTCATTTTGAAAATGAAAAAAAAATGGATATAAGAAAATATATTTTAGGATTTCAAAAAATTGAACCTATTATTTTCAGAATACTGAATAAAAGAGTAAGTGAATTTTTTTGTGTGTGTTTGGTTACTTTTGTCATAGATCAAGTGTATATAACAAATTGTACAAGATTAGTTAGTACAATGAGAAAACTCATGATGCAGGAAAAACTTGTCAAGAATATTCAACATATCACCAAGTTTGCATGTTTAAAATCATCATAAACTATATGTCATAGTTCTTTTTTTCAGAAATTGTTCATTTTTCTATCTTCACTTTTTAATGAAAATGACAATAATTCTAGTTATTTAAGAAAAAAATGTCAAACATCATAGTTCTATTCATTAGAGAGGGCATTTGTGGATTCATTTTCCCTTTCTGAGCCCAGTTACAAAGAAAAAGCCTTGGGAGGAAAGACATGAGAAGATAAAGTTGACCTGGAAGTCACAGGAGAAGGCAGCATGGACACAGTTTTGCAGGGCCTGTAGACAAATAAACATCGCCAAGTTCTTCCATAGCAGCAAGAACCCTGTGGGTGTTTATGCATTTATAGCCCTGACCACACCTCCCACCCAGGGAATGGCAAACACCAGGTACCTACTGTTGTCAGAAGCCATTCTGCATCCATTTAACTAGTGATCTACTGGATCTGGGTAGTATTACAGAGTGCAGACGAGAGAGACACCTGCTTTTCATTTTTAACAACTGGAGGCAAGAGGCAAAATTATAGAACCTGGCCAGTTGGCCCGATGTAGGAAGATGAACTGTGAAAGGCCAATAGTGAAAATTTCCAAGAGCTTGCCAGGGCACAGGAAGTCATATATATCTTGTTTGATGAAAACGTGACAGAAATTAAAGAACACTGAACTCTAACTTGTGTGTAATTAAGTTCAGATAAAAATGGGAAAAACCAACCAAGAGTGAAAAGCTTTTTTTGGTGGATGGTATGAATGACTTCAAGTAAATATTTCAGACCCACATATTTTTCCTTTTTTTTTTCTTCTTCTTGGAGAACTGAAGACATACACACAAAAGAATGCTTATGACAATGTGAGACACTCAGATTAAAAAAGAAAAAGAGCTCCCATGCACATAGCACCCAGCTCAAGGTAAGAAAGTGTCAGAATTTCTGAAGCTCCCAGAGGAACCCTCTGGTTTACATCTCTATCCCCATAGAGGTCACCATTATCCTGTATTTTTTTTAAACCTTTGTTCTTGTAGTAGTTTATGTTGCTTATTATAGTATGCTTTTGAACTTTTCAAAAAGCATGTATCTTTGTGGGATGTACTGTTTTCATTCAACATTATGTTCCTGAGATGCAGTTTGCTGACATGTATAGTTCTAGTCTTTCATTCACATTGTTTCATTCCATTTTGTAGATGTACTATTTGTTTCCTTATTCTATCAGCATTTCATGCTGTTATCACAAACAAGTTGCCATGAACACTGATATGCATGTCCTTATGCCTGTGTGTCAGGGATTTCTCTACTTGTCTAACAGTGAACTTGCTTGGTGACAGCATGTATGCATCTTCAAACTTATTCTAAAATTTCAAATTGCTATTGAACCATTAATGACAACTGAAATGTTCACCAGTCTCATAAAATGTTCCATGTTTCCCTGTTCAAATAATGTTTTGAACATGGAATAATGTTCACATGGAAAAATGCTCACATGAATAGTTCCTTATTGCTTACTATATTACTATATTAGGTAATACTTATTTGCAGATTATGTAAAAACTTATTTTGTGACTTAACACTGTTATCTACTCTACATCAAAAACCCGGGTGCAAATCAGGAAATGTGTCTCCCTGACATTGTATGGAAAATTCACACTTTTCGAGTCACAAGAATGCAAGTATAATTTCTATTTTGTTCATTTAAAAGTCCATGTTTCCATCAAGATGGCTCTAGAATTAGCAGATAATAGAACTCTACCAAATCCCATTCTCAGGGCTAAGTGTACATTCTGGTTAAGACATGAATAAGCAACTAATCTTTAGAACCAAAAACCTGCCCACCTACGAGAATAAAAATGATCACTGTTCTTCGTTCATAATATATTGACAATTCATTTCATAAAATGTTTTATGGAGACTAAATGAGATAATATGTATAAGGCCTCCGATACAATACTCACTATAAAATAGAAATCCAATAAATTTCAATTGTCCTTATTTAGAAGCCACTGACTCATAAATCACTAATGTTTAGGGCCACTCTGATAAATAGCTGACAGCTATAATAGAGCCAATAGCTATAATAGCCATGTCATAAAAAGAATAACATTCTTTTAGCCTAAGTAATAAATTATTGGGTTTTCTGAGGTTTAACAATACATACACTTTCCATACATACATCATACATATATAGGCATATGTCTGTTATCTTAAAACTGAATTCAAGGTCACTACACTTATCTATATCTTATAAAATCATGTGTATGTGAAGTTAAAAGCATCTTAATATAACCATTCTAGATGTTCATCATCACTCACAAGTCCCAGAATGATGATGTTGAATGACCATTCAGACCATAATTCAGATCCTTTGTCAGAGCTTGGAGCAGAGTAAATGGAAGGCCTGGCTCATTTTCACCCTTCACTGAGGATGCCAGTCAGCACTGATGCAAAACATGTGTTACAACCTTGAAGAATGTATTTTGTCCTTTTCGCTGTGCCCTTTGTTGCCTCTCTAATGACATTTTTCATGAGGAATATCAACTTTTGCACACTGCAAAATTGAACTAGCATGTTTTTTTTAAATCCACATAATTTTGGTGGGTGCTTCAGCTCTTGTGAAGTTTTAAGATAGTCGTTTAGTTCTTATTTAGGTTACAGACAGGATTAAATTCTATATTCAAGTACAGCATCAATAGCAATCCTATGGCTGTTATTTATACATCACTTCAGTCTCAAAAGCACTTAAGTTGCTTATAGATGCATACAATTTATCAAGATAAAATACTGAAACTCTGTAAAAAGAGTCTTTGGAATACTAAAACAGGAAAGTAAAGACAGTGCTGCGAATGGGATTAGTGAACAAATGAAAAATCTTTGCTCAATTAAGGTAGAGCACAAACTTGACTTTGAGTTTTCTAATAGACATGTGAAAAGTAGGAAATATAGCCAGGAACAAGTCCAAACATAGTACAAGCAAGTCATTAGAAATGAATACCAATAGAAAGAAATGAAGAGAAAATATTTCCTTGGTCCCTCATAGAGTATTTCACCATGATGGCAAATGCACAGCTCTGTCCGAAACCATCCTGCTGGACCCAATGTGAAGGGTCTGTTCCTGATGGCCTCCCTTAATCCTGAAATAGACTTTAGATTATATGGCAAAATGGATGACTGCATTTCCTCCAGGCCTTCTTCAATAAATATTATTTCTCTTAGCCAAAGAATCTGAAAGGTATCGACCTGTAGTGAATTTGAAATTGTAGTCCCTGACAAGTGCCAAGAAAGCTGCAATTCAGTGTTTCCATTTACAGACAGTCTTATAATCTAAAAGTCAACTAAATTGTGTGTAGCACAAGCATCCTCATATGGAAAGAAGGAACCTGATAAAGCTGGTCCTTAACAAATGACTCAATTTCTGGCTAAAAATGTGTACAGGCAGGGCTGGCAGTCAGAGTGAAGACTCTCCTCGGAAAACAATTTGGGTCTATCTTAATGCAGAGAAAAATGGAGGCAAAACTCAGTACCCACACTCCCTAAAGCAGAAAGACAATAATTTGCGGGGGTTTTTATGGTTTTCCTTGGAAAACTGGGAATGAAACCATCTTTTGACCCAGCACATATGTACCCCTGTTACTGACAGCACAGATTTCAAATGATGTTACCTGAACATCGTATAAACATGTTTAAACTTGAAGTGTACTCATGTGTCACGTAATGTCAATATATTTCATTAAAGCAAAATTAGAGCACTCTATTTTTAAATGCCAATAATGAAGAGACTGATCCACTGAAAATGTCAGAGCAATAATTAAATAAATGTCAATAGAATGCCCTTATAATTTTTAAGCCCAAGTGTCATAAAGGTATGAGGTACACAAATTTCAATTCACATGATATCAATACTTACAAGTGTTTTCTGGTATTAAAAACATGAAAAAAAATAAAATTCCATCAAATTCAAATTTATTTTGTTAGGTGGAAAAAGAATTTAGTGGGAATCCAGTGAAGTTTTTGCATTTAGTTGGAAAATACATAAACATTTCAAAAGAGTCAATCAGAGTAACATACATCTGACATACAAAAAGTGGACTACACAGAAGAGGGGCCATAACTCTGAATATGCAGGAGAATTAGGAAATCTGTTTCCATTAAACCCAGGGAATTTTAGCTGTGACTTTGTCTTTGATGTTGGAGGTCACTAAAATAAAAACTCTAAATAGGTTTTTCAATGGAGTAGCTCAGAAGAAAAAAAAAAGTCACTCACTATCATAGTCAAGTTTCTAGTCATTACAAACCATAAGCACATGAAATGACATTTCTTCCTTAGCAGTGAGATTTCAAATCAACTATGTACTTTCAGTTACAAGTGTATTTATAGTTTTCTTATTATGTATATGTCTCTGTGCTTAGAGGAAGTGTGATTAAATGCAGAAGATTTAAAATGATAGAGAAAGTTTGGTACTAAAAATGAATGAACGTGTATTTGGAAACTTACAAATCTTTAATATTTAAGAAAATATATCCCATGACAGTAATAATTTCAAAGGTTAAATATCAAATGCACTAATGAGTACTTGAATAGGCATTTGATTTTAAACCTTTTACTAGTACTATAAATACTATTGGCACATTCAGTAATATTTTGGGGCTATTTTTATTCTTACAAAACAATATTGTAATGGAAATTTGTTGATGATGACAACTCAGACTTAATTGTACAGTATAAAACTATTAGAAATGCTGGTGAATAAAGAGGATAGCATAATTTCAAATTTAAAGTATGCAGATAAGTGATATAGGCAGGCATCCTATTTTATGTTGGTATCTTACTATTGTATATTGTTTGGAAATAGATAGAATAGTTTGGGATTATTGTATTTGTTAATTCCATGTATAAAAATTATATGAATTAGAAAAAAATATATTTTCATAAAATAGAAGCAATTTTAAAAAGTTATAAAAACAAATTTCAAATTATTTGAGCATATTTTACATTTGTAAATAATATCAAATATACTATTCATTACCCATTAAAATTGCTAAAGATTTCTAATATTTATAAATAAAATAAAATACTATTACTAATGAAAAACCTAAGAAAGTTTTCTGAATCTATCATTTTAAAAACATTGGCTAGAAAATGTTACAAATAATTTTCAGAAGTTTTCTCTGTACAACAGAGGCAAAAAATTATAAGAAAACTCTTTGTGGTTGTGCGGAGGAGGTACCAGGGATTGAATTTAGAAGCACTCCATCACTGAGCCCTCATATCTCAGCCCTATTTTATATTTCATTTAGATCCCAGCTCTCACTGAGTTGCTTAGCACCTGGCAGTTGCTGAGACTGGATTTGAACTTGGAATTCTCCTGTCTCAGCCTCCCAAGCTGCTGGGATTACAGGTGTGCCCCACGACACCCAGCTAAGAAACCTGCATTTTTCACTTTAAAATGATATTATTTAACAGAGGAAAAATTTATCACCTTTCATAAAACTTGTAAAGTTTAAAAGAACTTCAAGATGTTGTGTATTTTATTTTCTAAGGCAGGTTTGATCAGCTCCAATGATACTTATTGATCTGCAATGATACTTATTGACCTGAACCATCCATCCACCTACATCCTCTTTGGAAATTAACTTCTCAAAGCTTTCCATCAAATTACACATGACCATGTCCTTTATTAGTTATATTCTAACTACAGAGACTCAACAGGCTAAGTTTAGACTGACAAGTGTTTATGCTTACTATAACAAATTCAAATAATTGTTTTTAATTTATAAAATAATATTCTTTCCTTTTGCCCTATAGACAGAGCAAAGATGAGACTCATTATGAAATAATCCCCAACAGAGAAAATGTTTATGTGATCTTAGTCGTGTGCTCATTTTTAATGAGAGGTAATTGAAAGTTTCTTTAAATTACCTTTTTTTAAGGGAGTAGGAAAAAAAAAACAGATGTTTTCATCACAAGCATCATTTACCAAGCAACTCAAAATGCATGACATTTTATATTAAACAATAAAGCAAGTAGAAGAAATTTGATGGCCTAAATTTGTGCTGTATAAATTCATTACCATTACTCTCACCTGGACTCCCAGGGGTGCCTAGAAAATGTTCCTGTGTTTCTTTTCAATGCATTGCTTTTCAAATGACTATTTCAAGCTGTCCCCATATGCAGTGCTCTGAATTCCCATCCACTTTTCAAACTCTTTGCTTTTTCCTTCCTTGAGTCAGATAGAAGCCACAAAACAGAAAAGTGTGTTGCAGCTGCTCTCAAACTCAAGCCAAACTGGATTATGAACACTTCTGCCATCTATTCAGAAGCATTATGTAATCTATAATTTAGTTTCTCCCTTCTTAAATTATCCCCATATCACCCTTCTCCAGATTCTGGATTTCTGTTAAACTTCACAAGAGGACTACCAATATTCCTGATCCTAAATCCCCATTCGTATAACTTTGCAGAGTTCAATTGCATTGCTGCTTTCATGACTCAACCAAAACAGCTGCATCCATTACTAAACTGAAAAAGCTAGTCACCTTATTTTCTCTATCCTAGACATCATTTCTTGACTAAGAAAACTAAACACAATCTGGCAGACATTTTTTTTTCTTAATACACACACACACACACACACACACACACACACACACACACATATATATATATATATATATATATATATATATATATATATATATATTGATTTTCATGTGCTACAGTCTGGTTTTCCTAGGCAAGAGAATGTCAGATGCAGATTAGCAGAAAAAAGATTAGTTTTATAAAATCCCCTTGGAATTAATGCCTAGGAGAGAAGGAGCACAACAAGGAAATGGAATAAAGTCAATAAAACAGGCAATCTTCAACATATAGAGGTAGCTGGAGATGGAAAGACACTTCAGAATTTTTTTACAGCTCATTCCAAATTGGTGCAAAGGGCCTTGGCCTTATATCCCCACATCAGTCAGCCAGGATTCCCCACTTTACAGAGGTCAGTGTTTTTGAGATAAGGTCATCCTCGCAAGGAGCTGTTATCATAGCATCAAACAAACAGTGGAATTATATTCTCAAAATAGTTCTCTCATTTCTGTAAGCATGCTTCCAGATTATACATCACACTAGATCCACATTTCTACCCAAATTTTAAATGTTGGATTTTTTCATAATTCCTTCTTTATTCTTATTCTTATATTCTTAAGACAATCACATCTACTCCCAGGTATTCTATTAAAATTACAAACTAAAATAACCCAAATTTATATCTACATTAGCTATTTCTGCTAAATTCTTTTCATAATTTATTCTAATTTGTTATATAGGACAGCACAATGCAATTCGATTCACATTACACAAATAGAGCACAATTTTTCATGTCTCTGTTTGTATACAAAGTAGAGGCACACCATTTGTGTTTTCATTAATGTACTTTGGGTAATGCTATCTGTCTCATTCTGCCATCTTTCTGATCCTCCTTCTCCTCCCTTCCCCACCTCTCCTTTGCCCTATCTAAAGCTCGTCTATTTCTCCCATGCTTCCCCCCATCCCCATTATGAATCAGCATCCTTATAACAGAGAAAACATTCAGCATTTGGTTTTGGGGGATTGGCTTACTTCACTTAGCATTATATTCTCCAACTTTGTTCATTTTCCTGCAAATGCCATGGTTTAATTTTCTTTTAATGTAGATATTTCATTGTGTATATATATCACAGATTCTTTATCCATTCATCTACTGAAGGGTATCTAGTTTGGTTCCAGTTTAACTATTGCGAATTATGGTGCTATACACATTGATGTGGCTGTGTCCCTGTAGTATGTTGTTTATAAGTCCTTTGGGTATAAATCAAGTAGTGGTATAGCTGGGTCCAATGGTGGTTTCATTCTCAGTTTTCCAAGTAATCTCCCTACTGCTTTCCATATTGGCTGCACTAGTTTACACTCCCACCAGCAATGTATGAATGTGCCTTTTCCCCACATCCTTGTCAACACTTATTGTTGTTTGTATTCTTAATAGTTGACATTCTGACTGGAGTGAGATAAAATCTTAGAGTAGTTTTGATTTGCATTTCTCTAATTGCTAAATATGTTGACCGTTTATTCATAAATTTGTTGATCAATTGGATCTCCTCTGTGAGAAATGTCTGTTTAGTTCCTTAGCCCATTTATTGATTGATTGATTTGGTTTTATGGTGTTCAGATTTTTGAGACAGAGATGTTCTCTTTCACCACTTCTATTTAACATAGTTCTTGAAACACTAGCCAGAAAAAATTAGACAGATGAAAGAAATTAAAGGGATATGAACAGGAAAAGAAGAACTCAAATTAGCACTATTTGTCAACAATATGATTCTATATCTAGAAAAGCCAAAAATTACAACAGAAAACTTTTAGAACTAATAAATGAATTCAGCAAAGTCACAGAATATTAAATCAACACCTCTAAATCAAAGATATTTCTCTATATCAGGGACAAATCATCTGAAAGAGAAATGAGGAAAACTACCCCATTTACAATATCATCAAAAATAAAAAATAAAATACTTGGGAATCAATTTAATGAAAGAGGTGAAAGACATGTACAATGAAAAGCACAGAATGCTAAAGAAAGAAATTAAAGAAGACCTTAGAATATAGAAAGATCTACTTTATTCTTGAATACGCAAAATAAATATTGTCAAAATGACCATACTAGTCAAACACTATACAGATTTAATGCAATTTCAATCAAAATCCCAATGACATTGTCATAGAAATAGAAAAAGCAGTCATGAAATTCATCTGGAAAAATAAGAGACCCAGAATAGCTAAAGTAATCCTTAGCAAGAAGAGTGAAACAGGTGACATCACTATACCAGAGCTTAAACTAATAACTACAGAGCAATAGTATAAAAATGGCATGGTATTGGCACCAAAATAGACTTGTATACCAATAGTACAGAGGACTATACATCACACTAGATCCACATTTCTAGATCTAGTGTGATGTATAGTCCTCTGTACTATTGGTATACAAGTCTATACAAACCCTCATAATTACAGTTATCCTATATTAGACATAGGAGCCAAAAAACTTATTGGAGAAAAGAGACTCTTCAACAAATGGTGCTGGGAAAAATGATAATCCATATGCAATAAAGTGAAATTAAGTCCCTATCTCTCCAATGCACAAAACTCAATTCAAAGTGGGTCAAGGACCTAGGAATTAAACCAGAGATCCTGCGCCTAATAGATGAAAAAGTAGGCCCAAATCTCCATCATGTCAGATTAGGCACTGACTCCCTTAAAAAGACTCCTGTAGTGCAAGAATTAAAATCAAGAATCAACAAGTGGGATGGATTCAAACTAAAAAGTTTCTTCTCAGAAAAAGAAACAATCAGACAAGTGAATAGAAAGCTTACAGAATGGGAGCAAATTTTTACCACAGGCACATTAGATAGCAGAAGAATATCCTAGAGATTAGTGCTCTAATTCTAGTCACTTATTTAAGAAACCTATTTACAGAATTCTTTGGCTTTTCTTCCTGCACATTCTTCTCTTTCCCAAGCAACATCATTACCACATTTTCTTTTTTCCTTGCTTCACACAGAAAAACTAGAATATCTTGTTTAATATTTAACAAGATTCAACTTACCCTTTTGTTGAAATCTTTCAGTGAGTTCCCAACACCCTTCAGATAGGGCAAAATGTTATTTTGACTGACTCCCAAAGCTCTGCATATTATGATCCACAGTGGTTCCAAAAATTTATCTCTAATGTTCTTATTCAGGTTTCTTCCCTAACCCCTTTCATGGGACTAATCTTTATTTTTAAATCTCAGCTTAAGGACATTTCCTAAGAAGTCATCATTTATCAAAAGTTTTTATTAAGAGTAGTCCAGGAATTTTGCTCAAGAATCTTATTCCATTTTGTGTTTATTAATGTATGTGTGTGTTTGTGTGTGTGTGTGAGTGTGTGTGTGTGTGTGTGTGTGTGTGTGTGAGAGAGAGAGAGAGAGAGAGAGACAGAGAGAGAGAGAGAGAGAGAGTTTTCTCTGAACAAAAAAGCAAGAATAAAGAATGTTCATATGGTGATTTGAAAATGTGTTTGCATTTTTAACTTAGCACTTCCTTCCTCAGAATTCAATACTGATATCATAGGAGAATAAGAATAATTTAGATGGGAAATAAATTCTGATTTAGTCAATAGGCAAGATTTAGAATTAGGATTAGTTTCAAAGGCCTATAGAAAGATAATGGAATGGATTAACCTATATTACCTGAGGGCAGGAGAAAATCTCAATGAAAAATAGTAGAAGTCAGAAAAGTCAGAAAATAACACAAAAGATTGTTAAATACTTTGTTTACTAAAACCCTTGGTCTTAGTAATTATATAATTATATTACCTTAGTAATTATATTAATTACTAATCTCCAAAATAAGTATGGATAAATTTTTATGGCAAAATATCTAAGTACTATCAAGCAAGGGGAAACAAGATTGACCTTGACCTTCTTGATTATCAGAAGTCTGAAGGGATAAATAATAGTGTGTAGATGTAAAAAGAAAACAAAAAACTTGCCCCAAAATCACTTGGCTAAAAAGTAATATGTTTAAAATTTAAACTTATTTCTTTCTGATCTCAAATGTACAATATTCTAATATGTGAATGTAATCCCAAATAAGTGTGGTTATCAACTGATTTCCTTTTTTTTCCAAGTAGCAATGCATTAAGCACTCCCTATCCTGAATCTAGCTTTAGAAATTTAAGTGGAAGGAAAGAAAAACAAAAATATTTTCAAAGAAAGTTTTTCTTTGAAATTCTGTTCAGACAATACAATGATTCAAAGGTTTCAAAACGGGAATCTAAATATGTAAAAGGGTGAAACAGATCAGCATTAAAAATGTGCCAACATGATGGTTTTAGAAATCACCTACAAGATGAGATGGAAATTTCTATCAAGACTGCTGCCTTCTGATGAGAGGGTGCCAATGGATAACATGCACAGGTCTCCAGATGCACATGGTAATTACACGACATGTCAAGGTATAGCTATGCAAAATACTGTGCAGTGTGGCATAGAGATGATTCAATATCCCTTTATTTAATTGTTATTAACTAATGTGTGCTTTAGAAAGAAAAAACATCAAACACTACATCAACAGATTTCTTTAATAAAGTGAGGTAGGGAGTGTTTTTTGTTTTTTTTAAATAGTCTGCTGGTTCCCTTCAATGACATTAAAGAGAAAACCTACTATAGCACAGCACATCTTCAGAATAGAATTTATGCTTCAAGTCTCAAATTAAAAAACTATTATGTGAGTAATCTGTTATGAATATCATTGGGATAATCCATGCTGAGATAACACTTGTGTATTTGCCTTGGGACATTGTCTAGAATATTTGATACTGAGAAGGCTTAATATCAAAGAGGATTTTAACACAGGTGCATGAATAAAAAAATATAATTTTTTAAAATGAAAAATATGTCACACAAAGTCCTAGGAAGAGAAGATACTTCAACTAGTTCAGTTCAGGAAGAAAACTAAATAATTAAATGCAATAATATAGTTTAGCTTCAAAAATAAAAGCATGTAGAAATCTAGGATTTTTTTTAAAAAATTCATTTCCAAATAAAGGGGCATTATGAGAAAAGGGAGATGTATGAGTCAATACCTTAGCTAGGGCTAGAAGAAACTATTATTGGGCAAGTTTTGTTTTGTTTGGAGGAGTGGGAGTAAAAGACGTCAGGGGACCAAAGAATGAAATTTTAACACAGAGAGTTGAAGTAGCAAAGTCTTACATGTTTGACCCACATTATAATTTGAGAAAAATCATAGGCAGTTTGGTTGGCTGGCACATAGACCATGAAATGGACCATAATGAGTGATAGCTGAAAACAGGTCAGGTCTACAAATGTCACACCAAGAAATTTTCACTTTTTTTTTAATGTCACATAAAGAAATCAAAAGGACATTGTTGCAAGACAATGGCATATCACCAAAAAAAAAATGGATTCAAGTTAGTACACCAAAGGGGAAAAACAAAAGAAACAAAAACTGACCTGTAGCAGATGAATTACAAACTAGACTTGCATGATTAAGCTGAAAAGTAAGTACTGTCCCCTTTCTGAAAATTTCCAAGAAACAGCACTGCTGCCAGTAATTCATTATTTAACACTGTTCCATAGAGAAACATACTTTTGCTATTGTTCTTTTGGTTTTGAGAGTACTTCTCTTCAAGAATCTATAATGCAATTTACACATCTTATCTCATAACATTAGTATAGGTGACTTGCTAATCTCAAAAGAAGAGAACAAGATAATAAAGACAGAAGCAATTTAGTTCTCCAGAATAAACCAGGTAAGCTATTTGAGAAGGAGATTATATTGAAATTTCAAACCACTTTTTTATCTGAAACTATAATTGCAAACAAACAGGTATTTAATAATTTTTACCAGAAAATGATTTAGAGAACAACTTAAAGTTTATAATTCTGCCTTATTCATAGCAAAATGCTATCAGGCACAGCCGTCCTCTTCAAAGGCCAATGAAAATCACTCATTGAAACACTTTGGTAGAGAGAGAAAAACACTCACCAATGAACATATTTATGCTGCATTGTAAAGGGTGTGCCTCTCCCATCAAAACGTATGGGGACAAGAAAGATAGTGGAAGGCAATGGACATTGTCACCCCAGGTACATGTATGACTGCACATATAGTGCGATGTTACATTGTGTACAATCAGAGAAATAAAAAGTTGTGCTGTAATTATGTACAATGAATCAAAATGCATTCTTCTGTTCATAAGTACTTAATTAAAATAAATAAATATTTTTTAAAAAGTGAAGTCTTTTTCATTCTCTCTTGAATTTGGACTGCCCACATGGTTATCTTTGACAAGTAGAATTTGGTAAACACATGTTTTTGGACTTCTGAGCTCAGGTTCCGTAGGTTCTATTTTCTCTCTTGGTACCTAGTTTCATATAAATAAATACAGGCTTTGCTGCTGGAGATGATGGACACACTGAGAAAGAGGAGAGATACAGATAAAAAGTTCACATGGGGGACCTGAATCCTACCTCCATAAATGAGGACAAAGAGATCCATCAGCTCCCATGAAAATCCTATTGGGCATAGTTGAGCTATCTGTGCTCACTCTTGCCCAAATTTAAGTCCCATGGAATGCTGAGCAATAAACAGTTGTTACTGAGAGCTATTAAATTCTGGGATACCTTCTTACACAGTGAAATTCAAATAATATGCTTACTGCTACAGTTCTGTGAAAAATCCCAGTGGCAGCACACACTGTCATGCAGGAAATATCTGGAGGCTCAATTAGCACAAAAATGTCAGACCACATTGGCAGAGGCAAAGCCACATTGTCAGACCTCACAGGATAAACAGAAAGTGGACATAACAAGAGCAGCAGAAGATCCATAGACTTCTCAATATTTACATCAAGAAGTGAAAGCAGTAGTGCACATATCCTGGACAGCAATGTGTGTATGGTACAGCTCAGTCAGACCAGATCAAGCAGCAATCATGGCATGAGAAAGATTTTAGAAAATTCTTTGAGTATATCCTGATAAAATTGCTATTTTTCTTCCCTTAAGAGAACAAAGGAAAAACAAAACAATAAAAATTTCTCCCAATTATGCTGCAATAAACATTGATTGTGATTGTGTCCCTGTAGTATGCTGTTTTTAAGTCCTTTGGGTATAGATGTGTCCATCTACATCTAAAAACGGTGTGAATATACTTTGAATGCAAATGGGATAGCTGGGTCAAAAGATGGTTTCATTCCCAGTTTTCCAAGGAATCTCCATATTGTTCTCCATATTGGCTTCACCATTTTGCAGTCCCACCAGCAATGTATGAATGTGCCTTTTCCCCCACACCCTCGCCAACACTTATTGTTGTTTGTATTCTTAATAGCTGGCATTTTGACTGGAGTGAGATTAAATCTTAGAATAGTTTTTATTTGCATTTCTGTAATTGCTAAAGATGTTGAACATATTTTTCATATATTTTTGATTGATTGTATATCACCTTCTGAGAAGTGTCTATTTATTGCAGCACAATTCACAATTGATAAACTGTGGAACCAACCTAGATGTCCTTCTGTAGATGAATGGATAAAGAATATGGAATATTACTCAGCAATAAACAAGATTAAAATCATGTCATTTGCAGGTAAATGGATGGAGTAGGAGAATATAATGTTAAGTGAAATTAGCCAATCCCCAAAAATCAAATGTCTAATGTTTTCTCTGATATAAGAAGGCTAATTCATACAGGGGTTGGAAGGGGGAGCTTGGGAAGATTAAACAAACTCTAGATAGGGCAAAGGTGAGGGAAGAGAAGGGAGGGAGCAAGGGGGTAAAAAAAGAGATGTTGGAATGAGATGGACATTATTAAACTAAGTACATGTATGAAGAAGACACAATGGTGTGAATATACTTTGTTTACAAGCAGAGATATGAAAAATTGTGCTCTATATATGTAATATAATTTTACTGCATTCTCTTGTCATATATAACAAATTAGAATTTTTTTAATCTACAAAAAAATAATCAAGGTATCGTGTCCATCTACAACTAAAAATGTTTAAAAATGTTTCTCATAATAATTGTTATATTCCTTTTGTTATGTTCTGCAAGTACTATTTATTTCTATATTTAAAGCTAATCATAATGTATTTTGGTGTGTCTTATCTTTTTAAAGTTTCAGTGCAAAATTCTGATAATTTATCATGCATTGTAATATTAAAAGAAAAGCCTATCTCCCCCTACATAAACAATATCATCTTGTGTGACACCAAAACTCATTTCAATAGATACACAATATGAGTTTTTCTATTGAAACATTGTGGTCCATTCGAAGATACCAATGCCTAATTATTTAAACCAGCATGTCATTGCATTTAAAATATTTATACATTGGAAATTGCAAACATGCTAATTTATAGATTTTCAAATATATGTGAGGCACCAATCGAATGTCATGTTTCTTCTGAGTATTTATTAAGCCCAGTTGACCAGAACAAATCAGAAAAAAATTTTTTTTTACTAATTTTCCATGATAACTTCCATTTTTATTTCAATTTTTTTTCTGGCTTCAAACTATTTGGATATTTGTTTATAATGAATAAAACTGATATATTAGTTCTTGCTAGCATTCTTTTCCTCTGAAGAAACCCTCTTCCACCAGTTTTTGTGAAACTATCTTAAGAACAATCCATGTTCCTTTCCTACTCAGTTGCTTTATATTCCAGGGCTACATGCACAAATTGGATGATGAATTTCCACTGCTGACATCTGAATAAGAAATTTGATCTTTCGAAGGTCATAGCATTCGTATTAGGAATGAGTTCCCAAAATATGAGCTGGGATGACACTGATATGATTAATTCCAAACACACCACCAGAATTAGACATTAAATTCAAAATGTCCAAGACTTTCATGTTTAAATTTATATAATGAAAACAATTAAAAAAATTTTATCTAGCCAATTGCTTTTCTTTTAAAAAGATTCTAAGATTTTGATATAGTGACCGTTGGTAAACAGGTTTTCTCCTCCTCCTCTTCTCTCCATTCCTCTGTGTTTTTGTCTTTTAAATAACCAAAGCTCTGAAGGTACTTCTGAAATTCACACCACTAAAAATTTGGAATTTTTACAATAATTAAACATTTTTGTCTGAATTTTAATGTATTGCATTTTCTTGAAGATTTCTTTAATGCATGTCCTAGTTCTTTGGAGATTTTCAAAGTCAGTTTAACAGTGTTTCTTATTCATTAGCAACTTTTTTTTACAATCTACTAACAAGTCCCTTATGACCCTGAAGTTCTTTCAATTGCAGTACTTTTTAGTGTCTTCATTGCATCGTTGGGAATAATTCTGTTACTTTTTACCTCACTTAGAAGCTTAATGATTTTTCTTGCATATATGTCTGCTAAAAATGTTACATAACTCTTAAAATATATCTACATCTTTCATTGTAAGTGATCTTTCTAGTCCCTTCACAGATTATCCGAACCTACCATTTTTCAGAGAGCAGACCTAGTTTACTTCCTGTGGAATTACCCTCCCTATGATTTGCTGAATTGGTATATATTTGAATATAGTTTAATTCTATAGCATGTGATTTATCTCACACATGGTTTTCAATTCTGCAAATATGACATGAAATCATCACAGGTGCATTAAAATAAATTAGAAATCACAATCTAGAGTTCATAAATTTACTAACAATAATTATATCAACATTAATAATATTAATGGTTATTATCACTAATCATGTACTTATTACTTTATCAAAGAATAGGGCTTTCAAAATATAAGTATTTATTTCAGAGTTACTACATGTGGTCTGTTTGGAGTAATTCTATTTTAATCTAATAACTCTTAATTTCTGCCTTTAGCTTTTTCCAAAACTCTTGAGAATATTTTAAGAAAATCATTAGTTTCATCTTCAGGAGCAAAAACACTTTGTCAGAGAAGGATGTGTTTCACTTTCTTTTGTTTCCTGTACTATGATAATTAGAAAGCAAATATCAGGAGTGATCTCATGTAGTCACAAACAGTGTCTCTTCACTGGTTACCTCTTGGAAAGGTGTACCACAAGCTCTCCTTCTCACAGTGCAAACCCCCTCCTTGGCATTAACCTATTAATCCAAATTACAAACAGTGCACATCTACTTTATGATAGCAATTATAAAGTCAAGGATTCCAAAAAGAACCAGAGAAGTCCTGTTCATTAGAAATTTTAAGGCCAGTAAATGGGGACATAAAGATATGAGAATATGCTATTTTCATTGATTTTTAGTATCTGCATTCTTTGAGCCACATTTACCTATGAATTTATGCTCTCATTATTAAAACCATTGTAGTCTATTACAGAATATATGGTGTACCTGCAAGTACTTCTTTGTAGTCAGTAAGGGTAAATGTGTTCCTTGGAAAAAAAAATATGCTGACCAAATAAAAAATTAGTAGGAGTCTTAAAAATTATTTCTACAGAACCTTGAAATTGACTTAAACCTCCCTTCGAAGAGTTTCTTTGCATTGGAACTCCCACTGCTAGGCAGCCCCGGCTTAATCCTCAGATAGTTCCTCACTATAAAAGCTTCTCAGGCACAGATTCTTGAAGAGTGGTAGGAGACCTTTAGAGGTTCCTGAGACCTTTTGAGGGAATCCAAAAATGTTTTTCCTCAATGACTTTTCTGTAAACTCCACTCATGCTTCTATATAAAGTGTCCCCTTAGAAAGGTCTTCCCTTACGACCCACTAAGAAAGAGCAGCCTGCTTATCACCTTGCTCTTCACACTTCTTTGCCATTCTCTTACAACCCCAAATAACATAAGTTACTTGAAACTATAAATGATACATTTGATATTGAGTCTCCTTCACAAACTACGTAAGTGTGAAATGGGTATTTTTGTTCATAACTTTTTCCAGAGTACCTTCAACAGTACCTGGTGTACTGCAGATCTGCAGAAATCATTTGTATTTCTTTGAACAGAATGTATATCATCTACAGGCTTTCATAGAGGTAAGTGTAATATAGACTTTCTCCTACAGCTTTCCAGTTGAAGGACATTTCTCTTAAGTGAATTCCTCTGTTCAATAATTTAGGAACAAAAAGTGTGTGTATAGGAAAAGCATTTATAATATTTAATAACTTATTCCTAAAAACAGTTAACTAAATTTCCCTTACTAGTGCAGTCATGGGATTTCTTTCAAACTATCACTTAGTACCTTACATTTTTAATACCTGTATAGATCAGAAATAAAAACCATCATCAAAAGGGAAATATTATTATATTAATTAATAATGTGTTAATAAATAGTGTATTAATAATGTTGTAAAATCTCTGTCAAAACAAATTGATGCTCAAGACTCTCAGCAGTAGGTCTAAGCTCCAGCTTATGCTTTTGAATGCTTAATTTATTCTGTGGTTCACTGGTTGCCTACTATCGTAGGCCAAGCACAAAGTAAAAAGAGACTAATCATCACCATCAATTTGGGAAAAATTGTCAGCCAGTGAAAAAGAGTTTTTTAGAATAAGTAGAGTGAGGTTAGTTTGGGATGGCATGAAATAAAATGACTGTAATGGTGAGTATATATCTAATTGAAACAGTTGAGTTCAGGTGAAGACTAGGGACGAGACAACAGGATTTGGCCATGATTAGCTCAGGAGTCAATGCTACTTCTAAGTAGTAGTGGCAGTGATCACTTTGAATAAATGCTAAACAAAAAACAGATCTCACTTATTTGATATTCCTACCACCAGGAGCCAAGCTTTACAGAGCACTCTAGGTACAAAATTATTTTATAACTAGAATTTCTGAAGTTGTCCTTCTCTTGATGTGCATGGCTTGCTTGCTGTGAGCTTCTCTAAACCAGTGTAATTCTATAAACCATTATTGACATGATGCCTTTAGAGTTTAAAAATTTATTATTATAGTGAGTTTTATTATTCTGTGGTTACACAAGAGACTTATTCCTATTTTGTACAAAGTACAAAGGTTTAAGTGAGAAGATCAGAGGTAGGTAACCACTGATAATCCATAGCCCTTTTGATGATGTATGGTATCAGTATTTTAATAGAAATAATGATTTTTCATCTTCACTTCTAGTCTTTCCAAGTGCTCCATATTACTTTATTGGAAATTTTTCTTCACAATTAATCACTCTCCTTACCAAAATATCTTTCCCAACTAAGATAATTGCAGGGAACTACCCACAGCTACATTTTCCCTAATGTCTTTACACCACAGACCTTGATAATGTATAGTCCATCTATTGTGAGAGTACAATAGATCAATAACATGTTGATATGACTATTTTCAATTATTTAAATTTATTTAACATCCTTTCCAGCAAAATTTTCTCCAGGGAGAATGAGAACAAGAATTTGTTTGAGAGAAAGTAGAATTTTTTCTATACATTTATTTGCTAACATTCTATTAAAAACCATATATGCAGAGTTTATCAAAGATGCCAAATAATCTGTTCCTTCAAGACTTTTAAAAAGAAATTCTGTGTGTGTATCATAGCTAAAATGTAAGGGTATGGATGCTTATAATCTGAAAGCAAAATGAAAGAGTTCCATCAAGTGGTCACATACAGACATGACAGTTTGCATTTCACCAATTCAAGGAGGAAAATAATTATTCTGCTATGTAGTTCAGGCACATTTTTCAAGTAAACTCCCAAAATGTAATGCCAAGCAAAATTAAAAATATTAGATACCTTCTAAACATTATCACTAACTTATTTTTTATACTATTAAACTGTAACAGAAATAGGAACTAAGGATTTACTTTCTCCTTAGAGCTTGCTTTTGAAAATGCATGGTTAACACCTTTACTCATGTTTATAGCCATCTGTTTAAATTAGTTAGCAGATACACCAGAGGATATACTAAACCAAGTATGAGGCCAGCACTGTAAATTCACACACTAGCAAATAGCAAATGAAACAACACATTTAAAAATACTACCCTATAAATACAAAGGAAAGTCAACCTAGTTTTTTCTAAAAAGTAAAATAAGTTTTAATATATAAACATGAGTTAACTTACTTCCATTAATATTCTAAGTTGAAATTTTTCCTATACCTTGGCAAATTGCATCTCCTTATCAAGGTAGAGAGAAAGGCCACATATAATTTTAAATTACAGCCCTGTAAAAGGCTTATAGGTCTTACTTCTCACTTCAGAAAAGAATCATAGTTTATTTTAAGGTTGTAAATGCTATTTTAAAATATGCATTACATATTTATTTTAAATTTTTATTGGTTATTCAAAACATTACAAAACTCTTGACATATCATATTTTATACATTCTATTCAAATGGGTTATGAACTCCCATTTTTACCCCAAATACAGATTGCAGAATCACATCGATTACACATCCACATTTTTACATAATGCCATATTAGTAACTGTTGTATTCTGCTACCTTTCCTATCCTCTACTATCCCCCCTGCCCTCCCCTCCCATCTTCTATCTCTAACCCATCTGCTGTAATTTAATTCTCTCCCTTGTTTTTCTCCCCCTTTCCCCTCACAACCTCTTCTATGTAATTTTGTATAACAATGAGGGTCTCCTTCCATTTCCATGCAATTTCCCTTTTCTCTCCTTTTCCCTCCCACCTCATGTCTCTGTTCAATGTTATTCTTTTCCTCCTGCTCTTCCTCCCTGCTCTGTTCTTAGTTGCTCTCATTATATCAAAGAAGACATATGGCATTTGTTATTTAGGGATTGGCTAGCTTCACTTAGCATAATCTGCTCTAATGCCATCCATTTCCCTGCAAATTCCATGATTTTGTCATTTTTAGTGCTGTGTAATACTCCATTGTGTATAAATTCCACATTTTTTTTTATCCATTCATCTATTGAAGGGTGCCGCAGCCTGCCTGGCTGGGTAAAATAACTTGGGGGTGACGAACAACTTGTGTACTTTGATACAGCAGGAGTGGAAGCTGTTTATTGTAGGACAGGAGTGGTATTTATACATTTTACACAGCTTATCTAATTAGCATAAAATAGATACAGCAGTCAACCAAAAAGGAATCTCCACACTTAATGGCTCGCTTTTGTAACTTCACAAACCACTCCCTCTGGCATTTTGCCAGGCACCATGCAGACTTGTTTATAGACTCTAACATTTCTCTGGCAAAATATCAGGTGCCATCCTGACTTGTTTACAGACCTTAACAGTAGGGCATCTGGGTTCGTTCCACAGTCTAGCTATTGTGAATTGTGCTGCTATAAACATCCATGTGGCAGTATCCCTGTAGTATGCTCTTTTAAGGTCTTCATGGAATAGTCTGAGAAGGGCAATAGCTGGGTCAAATGGTGGTTCCATTCCCAGCTTTCCAAGGAATCTTCATACTGCTTTCCAAATTGGCCACACCAATTTGCATTCCCACCAGCAATGTAAAAGAGTACCCTTTTCCCCACATCCTCGCCAGCACTTGTTGTTGTTTGACTTCATAATGGCTGTCAATCTTACTGAAGTGAGATGGTATCTTAGGGTGGTTTTGATTTGCATTTCTCTGACTGCTAGAGATGGTAAGAATTTTTTCATGTATTTGTTGATTGATTGTATGTCCTCCTCTGAGAAGTGTCTGTTCAGGTCCTTGGCCCATTTGTTGATTGGGTTATTTGTTTTCTTATTGTTTAATTTTTTGAGTTCTTTGTATATTCTGGATATTAGGGCTCTATCTGAAGTGTGAGAAGTAAAAATTTGTTCCCAGGATGTAGGCTCCCTATTTACCTCTCTTATTGTTTCTCTTGCTGAGAAAAACTTTTTAGTTTGAGTACATCCCATTTGTTGATTCTTGTTATTAACTCTTGTGCTATGGGTGTCCTATTGAGGAATTTGGAGCCCGACCCCACAGTATGTAGATTGGAGCCAACTTTTTCTTCTAACAGGCACAGAGTCTCTGATTTGATATCAAGCTCTTTGATCCATTTTGAGTTAACATTTGTGCATGGTGAGAGAAAGGGATTCAGTTTCATTTTGTTGCATATGGATTTCCAGTTTTCCCAGCACCATTTGTTGAAGATGCTATCCTTCCTCCATTGCATGCTTTTAGCCCCTTTATCAATTATAAGAAAGTTGTAATTTTCTGGATTGATCTTTGAGTCCTCTATTCTGTACCATTGGTCCATCCACCTGTTTTGGTACCAGTACCATGCTGTTTTTGTTACTGTTGCTCTGTAGTATAGTTTGAAATCTGGTATCGCTATGCCGCCTGATTCACACTTCCTCCTTAGAATTGCTTTTGCTATTCTGGGTCTTTTGTGTTTCCATATGAATTTCATGATTGCTTTATCTATTTCTAAAGAAATGTCATTGGGATTTTGATTGGCATTGCATTAAACCTATAGAGAACTTTGGGTAATATCGCCATTTTGATGATGTTAGTTCTTCCTATCCATGAACAGGGTATATTTTTCCATCTTCTAAGGTCTTCTTCCATTTCTCTCTTTAGGGTTCTGTAGTTTTCATTGTATAAATCTTTCACCTCTTTTGTTAGGTTGATTCCCAAGTATTTTATTTTATTTTTTTTGAGGATATTGTGAATGGGGTGGTTGTCCTCATTTCCATTTCAGAAGATTTGTCACTGATATACAGGAATGCCTTTGATTTATGCGTGTTGATTTTATATCCTGCCACTTTGCTGAATTCACTTATTAGCTCTAGAAGTTTCTTTGTAGACCCTTTTGGGTCTGTTAGATATAGTATCATATCATCCACAAATAGTGATAATTTAAGTTCTTCTCTTCCTATTTTAATGCCTTTAATTTATTTTGTCTGTCTAATTGCTCTGGCTAATATTTCGAGGACTAAATTGAATAGAAGTGGTGAGAGAGGGCATCCCTGTCTTGTTCCAGATTTTAGAGTTTTTCTCCATTCAGAATGATGCTATCCTGAGGCTTAGCATATATAGCTTTTACAATGTCGAGGTAAGTTCCTGTTATCCCTAGTTTTTCTAGTGTTTTGAACATAAAGGAATGCTGAACTTTGTCGAATGTAGTCAATATAAGACAAATCTTAATATGTAATGCATTTTCTGATCATCTCGATAGATGCAGAAAATGCATTACATATTAAGATTTGTCTTATATTGACTACTTTATGAAAACAGTAGTTAATTTAAATGACTACAGTATTGGTTAAACCATTCTGCCTATACTCAGTGTTTCCTACATTGTATGGGATAATACATATTACTAATAAGATAGTGTTCAATAATAAATATCTTATATTAAACCTAGGAAATATTATTACATTATATATTACCTAAACCGAATTTTACAGTGTGCAGTGATGAGAAACAAGGGATTTGGCATGAAAAAGATTGAATTTGAATCTCTGCCACTTTTTTGCTGTGTAATTTGCAACCATTATGTCTTTATGTAAAAGAGATAAACAATGCTTCTAATATGAGTACTGTAGAAATTAAAAGAAATTTTTCATATCAAGAACTTACATACATAGCTGACTTGCATTGAATGAATAATATTTTTATGGTGAAAAATCTTTCCCTGGTTCTATCTTGTCATTAATAGGTTAGAGTGGCAGAGAATTTGGTGGACAAATTTATTGAATTTGAGAAGTTGAAAATTATGAACTACCAATAAAGTACTGGTGTTATGAGGGCAACATGACTATATATTTTATTAATGCTCTTAGACTTTCTCATTCTAGGTAACCTTTGGACCCACATTTCCATTTTTACCAGAAGTCAAAGAAGAAATAGAGTTAGTTTTCTTCAGTCTCTCCATTGAATCTTGCAATGATAAGAAATCAGGCTGATTTAAAGGTAAGGCTGATTTAAAGGTAAGAACAACTCTTCTTGTCAACAGGATAATATAAAGAACACAGGAAAGAGGGGAGGGAAACAGGCATTTGGTAATGTGTAAAGCAGTGGAGAATGTGGGTGTAAGATACATGGGAACTATTTCTGCTCTCCATACATATTTTCAGTGTTTGAATTTCTTCCAAGGGAAAATATAAGTAAACAAACAAACAAAAAAAAACTAAAATCCCTTTTAGAGATCCTAAAAGTAAATGAATTTACCACCAACAGATTTGCACTTTAATAAACTTTTGAAGTTATTTCTGCAAGATGGAAAATAATCACAGAAGGAAAACTGAAGATGCAAAAAGAAATGTGCAAAGAAAATGGAAAGTATGTAGATCAGTCTAACCATCCCCAATCTGGGTAAAATAACAGAAATATGTTATTGAGGAACAAAGAAAAGATAATTTAAACAGTAAATCTTCTGGAAGAGAAGACAATCTGAATTTTAAAATTTCTATGTCCACTTTGTTACACAAGAGAATAAAGAATATTGTAGACTTTGAGGTAATAAACCCATTATCTTTTCACAATAATTACTAAAAGATTAAAAGAAAAGGGAATTTGAAAATTAATGTAAAGGATGCAGAGAAGATGATGAAAAATTAAAAAATGATACAAAGAAGAAATTTATAAAATAAGAAGATGGCAATGAATTCTAATGTCCAAATATAATTATAACCCTAATACATATAAAAGATTAAATTTCAAATTAAATTTTAAAATTAAAAAATAAAAATAAATGAGTCAAGCTTCATTTTATAAGGCTATGGGAAAATTGATAGTTAAAGGTTGAAAATAATGGAGCTTAAATTTGGCAAAAGAAAAAGTGATGCATTGATATTATATTTTAAACATACTTTCAATGCACAAAGCACTATTAGAAAAGATAAAAATTGATGGTAAATTACTCTATCTGTAAAATTAAAAGAAAAAATGAGAATATTTTTAGATTCAAATATTGATGCCTCTAATATCTTACAAACAAAATAAAGCAAAATAATGGATTCTTTGACTTCTTATGTAATCTATCATTTAAAGGAATATATGTCATTTTGAGATACACATGGAACTTCAAAGAAAACAGCCAATTGGGAGGCACAAAGGAAAAATTAGCCAATTTCAAGGAATAATCATGCAAGTCTCTTCTACAATCACAACCCAATTTAGATATCAGAAAAAAATTAATTCAAAAAACTTGTAGATTTTCAGACATAAAACACACCAGAAAGCAATAAAGACTGAAGTTATTATGGGAAAAAAATAGAATACATCCATGCACAAGAAAAAAAATTATCTAAGATGAAAATAAATGAATAGTAAACAAAAATATAAAGTTAATATAATCTAAGACTAATATCATATATTTAATATTTTCATGTCTACTCTTAATATCAAACTTCAATCCTTTTAAGTATGTGTACACACACACACACACACACACACACACACATCCAGCAATATTTGTAACAATTTTTCTATTATTAAATTTACATAAAAACCTTGAGACATCTACATTTTTGCTTAATTTTTTTTACATTCAGCATTTCTTTTTGAGACCCATTTTATTGGGATACACACACACACACACACACACATACATATATGTATATGTATATATATATATATATATATATATATATATATATATGTAAAATATATATAGGTGTATATATGTAATATATATATAGGTGTGTGTATATATATGTGTGTGTATGTGTGTGTGTGTGTGTGTATGTGTGTGTGTGTATATATATATATATATATATATATATATATATATATATATATATATATAAAATGGTTCACTTTGTTCCCTTTAACATGGCATAGTAGTCTCACGTTCTGTTTATCAATTGCCCTTTATGTCTCTGTTAGCAGTACTTCAATGCATGTCCCTGGCATTTACTGTGCATTTGTGAAAGAGGGACACTGAAGTGAAAAAAACATGATCTTTTAAGAAAATGGGCATGTTTAATTTCCCTAAATGTTGGCAAATTCATTACTTAAACATCTTTCCTCAAGCATTTGCAACGAAGGATCTTTCTTCATAGAAAAAGATACATGTCTGCACAGATGTTTAGCTTTCCTATAAAAAGGAGAATTGAAAAAAAAGTTTTGTCATTTATTCAATTGGAGCAATCTCTACCATAATTTTATGAATGATAACCCAAATGTCTTTGAACGTTCAGCCTTAAATAAGTCAATGCTATAAAATTTTACTCTACTTAAATTTTCTAAAATTTTTATTCTTACCTCGTTTGCTTTGACAATGTATGAGAGGGTGTGTGTGGCTAATGTGTGTGATTTATCTACTACTTACAAGTTATACAAATATGTTGATGTGAACCCCAAACATAGCCTTAGTAAATGCCATCCTAAAAAGTACTAAGGTAACAAAGATGACATGTAGCTATCTTTTCATATCTGTTACATTTTAAAGTTTATTTCCACTATATTAAATATGTATTAAGTTGCTATTTCTTATATAAGTCAAGAGATCTTTAAGTAGGTGATCATGCATTTGCTTAAGAGATCAGGACATCTGAAGAGTAAAAGTAGCCTCAAGAATAAACCAAGACCTATCCTCGGGTACCCACGTATCAAATTGATCCTCTAGTGAGTGTAATACTAAAAATATATTGTGAGTATCATTAAGTTGGTAACCTCTAATCTCCAGTAGGTACTGGACCTGCCTGTTGAAATGCTGGAGGGAATGCTATTTCCATTTGCTTATATCATGATTATATTAAAAAGTGACATTTGTCAAAATGGCAAACTCCTGCTGCCCTGGAAGATGCCCTGAGCAAGAAATAGTAGCAAATTATTGGAGTTGAAAGAACAAGAAGTAAAATGAAGATAATAATGGAGTATTAATTCCTCAATCCACTTTTAATAATACACCATATACTGGCCAGCAGTTGCTATGCAAAACACAGGCTGTTTTCTTTTGTTCTGAAACTTCATATAACTGATGGCATTTTAAATGGTATTTAATACCAAAGAGATTTATAATCCTCCTTCTATACCTAATTTAATCCATTATTTGGGGACTCCCTTTGAACAAGTTTCACCTTCATTACCTCCTTTTTTGGCAAGTTACTTTTAGAAAGAAGAAAAGTGAGAGAATATGTTACACACACACACACACACACACACACACACACACACACACAGCTTTGTGGCACATATTTGAGAATCTATGGTGTTCAGGTAAAATTGAGATATGTGGGTACAGATTAGTCCCAACCAATATCTTTGCATTTTATTTTAATTATTTACTTTGTATAATATGGCCCACAGCATGAAGAGTTTACATATCCTGGTTTATCATTTTTCTGGAAAATTAAGATAATATCTATATGAATAAATATTTTATTTATATTCAGGGAACAGTTTTCACCTTTAAGTCACTTCACTCTATATCCATAACTCTTTTCCAGGTTCTCTACGTAAAGTATCTTTACCAAAAAAGCAGACAGGTTTCAAACTAATGTCTGATGTTGAAAATTGTCTCATTTTTTCTTGTGAATTAGTATCCTAGGTAGGCAACAATATAGTGAAATATATACTGATACAATTTTTACACCGAATCTAATCCTTGTATTGTTCATGAATTGCTTCAGTATTTTAGTACAAAGACTTTAAATATCAAGTTTAATTGAGCTCTGATATGACACGTCTCCAGAATTTCTTACTGCAGGATAAAGTGGTTCATCTAAAAAGCACAGTCTGTCCCAAACAGACGCATGCCATTAAAAAAAAAAAATACACAACCTTTTTTCTTTGAATTTTCTCAGAGTATAATGTTGAAAATTTGCTTACTGTAGTAAATGGCCCAAACTAGTAAAATGAAGAATAATTTTAGTCATATAATAGCTACAATGCTCTTTTCTGGGTACCCAGTTTAGGCCATTCTCATATTTTATCTGAACCACATGGTGTCTTCATCAGCACCGTGATCTTGGAAAAAATCACCAAGTTGCAAGAATTTATTGTCATTTTTGCTGCCAATTTTCTCCTGTGACTAGGAAAAAAATATTATGTTTATAAAAATCCTTAAAAACAAATCAAAGTATCTAAGGACAATCTTGAAGCTTGAGAAGACAAATATTTTGTAATTATTAAGAGTGAAATCTTGTCACTTTGATTAGCAATGTCTTGTTTTCTTTGGAAGTTATTTTCAAGATCTTTATTCTCAGGTTTTATGCAATTTGAAAATGTCTGCAAAACTGCTGCCTAACTTGTCACCTGGTTTTCTTCCAAAGTGCAGAAAGAACTAGAAGCCTTTCAACAAATGGATTGTGTTCACCATCTGGCCATTTTGTATCGCACAGTAAATTTTATACTAAAAATGTCTTTCTTCCCACACCAGAACATAAGAAATTTTCTTTCTTGGTCTGATGCCTGATTTAATTTAGTTTTTAATATAATTTGTTGAGTGCTACAACTGTACAAAGTGTAGTTATGCATATACTATAATTTGTAAAGTTCTTTATTACTAAGGAATTGTAGTTACTTCTAAGACATAAGTTAAAACTTATTTTTGAATGTTTATCTTTTTATTTGTAACTTTCAAAGTGTATAATGCTATTGAAAACTCTACATTTTGTTAGATATTTTTAAAGTAAATGATGTGAACATATGCATATTTTTTATTATGTTTAATATAAATGCACAAGTTTTTCCAAACTTTAAAGCTAAAACTTCCCAATAATGTATATTTTTATATTTAGTCAGTATAAATTTGGCCAACACATAAAATATAAACTATAAAATTACCATGAAACAGTTAAGGACAAACATTGCTATTCTCATCTATTTCAGTTTAGATCTGGAATGTCCCCCAAAAGCTTTTGTGTTGAAGGCTTAGTCCCCAATGTACCAATGTTCAGCTGGGGATTTTAGAGATAATGGATCATAAGAATCCAACCTCATCACTGGTTAACACTTGGATACATTTATACCTGACTGGATTATTGGGAGATGGCAGCTAGACCTAGCTGAAGCACATGGGTCCTTGGGGAATATTCCCCTGAGGACCATATTTTGTACCCAACCTTTTGCCTTCTTTTTCAACTTCTAGCCACCATGAGGTGAGCAGCTTTGTTCTTCCATACCCTCCTGCTACCATGGTCTTCCTTACTACACACCCATATCAATGGAGCCAGCTGACCATGGACTGAAACCTATGAAATCAAATAAACCTTTCCTCCTTAAATTGATTTTATCAGGTATTTTCTCACAGTAAAGGAAAGCTGACTACCAGATCATCTTCATCCAATATAAATGTGTGAGACCAAAGAAAAGGGAGCAAAAGACCAAAAATATAACAAGTCTAGAGGCTATGAGTACATAGAATAAGGCAATGTATGTAGGTATAGATTGATATCAGTACAAGTTATGTAGCTCCAATATATCAATTGCTCTTACATACATTACTTAATTTTAATATCATCTAGGGTTCGTTTCTCAATGAAAGGAATCGGAGTTTGGATAAGTTATATATAAGTAATATTTTCATGTTTCCTGAATTTTAAAAATAATTTAGGCATTTAAATGTTTTACTTATGTAAATTAAAAAAAAAACTTAAATCATTAGTAAATCACATCGTCAGACACAAATACATGAACCTTAACCTCAGATCAAAATCAAAACTGGTATCAGCTAAATACATTATAGGCAATAGGTCATAAATAAAAACATATTTATTTAATTTAAATCTAACTTGGAGTAAATTTTTGCTGAATATTTCTATATTTTATTTCTCGAAACTGTGTTGTGTATGAGCCAGAGAAAACTAGTATATTAAGATTTTTCTCTTACATGATATATGTATAAAATATTATCTAATAAATCACATGTTAATGTACTAAAGAGGATAGTTACAGTTTTCCCTTAAACATCATTTTGATTTTAATGATATAGCTTAATATTTTATTCTGAAAATACAATATATATTTATAATGCTACAACTTAACCAATTCCTAGAATTATGACAAATGATTCATTATATAGAAAGGTTTACATTAAAGTGAATGAACGTTGGCTGTCTTCCTAATTTGTGTCTCCCAGAAGATTGGCTCACTACCTCTAGCTGGAGATAAAATAAAATTCAATCTTGAAAAATTCAGATTCCTTGTTTGGCAAGAATTTGCATTGCTACCAATTAACTAAAATAGACATTAAGAAATGTTGGGGGGGTTCTAATTGAACAACTGAGCTTGGAATCAGTCTGAAACTCTTTCTCAGAAAAGAAGTGGTACACCATTTCAGGAAGGCATGGGGATAAACGGCTGAAGGAAAATCAATGGGAGATGCTGTTGTGTTCCCCAAACTTCAGTGGAGGAACAGAAAGTTTTTATACATGCTAATTTGGAATCCTCTCAGAATCTGTTTTTTACAGTTATCCTAATTTCATTTCTTCCCTATATTTGTTTCCTCTTCCTCTCCTCCTGTACTTCTCCTGAGTCTACATTTTCTGCATTCATTTACAGAGTTTACCCAATAATTGATAGTCTTGGGCTTTATTTCCTTTCTAAACATCACCAAGGTCTAGAATATATTTGGGGGCAAAATTTGTACTAAATTCAAGTATTTTTTTAAGTATGTGAGTTAAAATTTCAAGATGTACTGTGTCCACTTTTCCTGTTCCTGTGGTATTTCAATGCACTTTTGTACTCCCTTTTCAACAATCTACATGTCTATATATGTACAATAGTTTTGATAAGTTCAACACTTTTCTCCAAGATGTGAATTACAATACTGTCAATGGACAGTTGGAAGCTAGTTGATCATTTCTCGTTGACGTCTTGATGGGATAAAGTTAATCATAATTTAAAACTATGCTTCTTAACGTTTTTGCTTTAATTTTTATGTGAACATACATAGTTCAAGGTGAGCATCTGATCAACACAGTAAATCAGTCACGTGGATATGTTTAGAATAGTAGCAATTTATACCATATGGCTTTCAGCCTAGTAGGGCCAACTCCTTATGTTCAAAGACCTTGGGGAAATCAGGCTGTTTGCAGGTCCTGAATGCTAATTCAGTACCTCTGGGAGAGTGCCAGGAAGTTGGCAGCAATATCAAGAGAAGTCATACCTCCAACTGTGAGCGTAAACCCCTTTTATCAGTGAATAGAGAATTGTTCCTAGTTGGGCAAATGCTCTGATATGATGACAAGGGGACAGGCAGGACAACCCTTGCTGCATTCAGAGAAGACAAAACCTCTCTCAGTTCCTGTTATTAATGTTCTGTACTGTCCACTAGCCCTTAACCTAATTATAAAATCCAGAAATTCCTCCCTGTTTACTTTTCAGGTTTGATCTCACCTGGTACCCTTCACCTTGGGACCAAGTGCCAGGCACACTACATTTCCATGTTGATCTTTTATTAATTTTAAAGACATTTTTTTAGAATTTTTTCAAGCATGGATGTCCAACTCAAATAAGTCTAATTTCAATGCATCCTCCATTGTTTCTTGACTGCCAATGAGAAATTGTAATATATATAGGGGAATTAGGAATAAATTAGTTATCAGTGAATGGCAACAGAAAAACATAAAACATAAAAACTACAGACTCTCAGTGTGTATACCATTATCAGTAAAAACTGAATTGAAAGAATAATTTAAGTGAAAAATGACTATAATACAGAGTCATAGATTAAAATGTTGAAAGTAAAATTTTTTGTGCACAAATTTTCAAGGAAAATACTCATGAATTTGCCTGGAATACAAAAAGCTTCAACAACCAGCATTCTTATCCATTCACATTTTCTGAAACCATATAAAAATGAGGGGATGATTCTTTAAATACTAATCAGAAGAAGAAATTAGCCATATGAAATTAGATTGTATACTTAATGCCCAAAATATCCTAGACTCATTGCTCCGAAGGAAGCTGAATAGAATATTGATTCTATTGAAGTTCTACAAATATCCTTTGTTTTAAAAAAAAAAATCAAGAAAAATGTAAGGCAACTATGTGTTAGACATAAAGGGATGTCTTAAGGGCAGCAACAAATTTGTAATTAACATGATATGAAGAAAAAGTAATTTTGTTAAGTGAAAAAAAAATAATAAAACATAATATTTTTTTGCTCTCTGTAAACCAGGTTATAAAAATCCTGAATTAAATTAATGTCTCATTAAGCTAACAGAAGCATCATATTGTTACCTACACCACAAAGTCCATTATGAAGGATGAGAGAAACAGAATGGGTATTTATAACAACTGAGTAGCTTAAATTTGATGTGAAAGAAAGTCTGATATCTTTCTGAACTAACATATCTAAAAATGTATTGTATCATATGGATGATGAGGTTCAGGACATTCTACCTCAAAATATGGCAGCTTGGTCTTTGAAAAAATAGCAAGAAGATCTCTGACTTCCTCCTTCTGTCCTTCTCCCATGAAACCCACCATGAAAGAATTCTCTGACCTTTAGGAGAAGTGAGGGAGAAATAAAAGGGCTTAGGCAGCCAGAGCAAGATGGCCAGGGAGGAGGTCAAGAACAGGGCCAGAACAAAAGAGGGTCTTCTGATGAGGTCAACTTCATGCTTCATGTAAGTGCTTGTGGACACAAGCCAGAGACCCAATAAGACAGACACTTCCATACTCATGCTCCTAAGTGGTGATCCAATGAAAACACTAAAACAGGCATGTGGACAGAGGGGGCACCTATCAATAATAATGAGGAGAGTATGGACAGGGGAGGAGATAGGAACAGAGGAAATTCCAAAGACCATAAAAAGAACAGGCCAAAACTCCTGCACCAGATTCCCAGCTCTGGGGTCCCTTCTCTCTTGCTTTTGCAATAAAACTACTTCCTTCTGGAAATTTCTGTGTCCTGTTCTTCAGTTCTTTGCTGAACAGAGATATTGAACACAGCACACCAAGACAGCAATAAAATTAAGTCATAAGACCCTTGTGTACCCTACACCTGGAAAGAATGTGGCACAGGAACATAGAGAACAGCCTCAGCTTTCTTACTAAATTTATTTAGTAAATTTATTACCATTACCAGTTTATTAACATTAGCTCATAACTCCTTTGCTCAATAATATTTCTTTGTGACTGCCTCCTTTTCATCTAATCTGAGCATAGAAATACACAGGTATCCATTTCTTGGAGTCTACATTTCTGAAGGCTCACCTATCATGAGAAACTTGTATTAAACACATTTTTATGCTTGTTTTTTTATGCTGTCTTCTGTCATAGATGCCTTAATCATAAACCCAGTGACTGATAAGAAACATTTTCTCCCCTATATTGGCAAGAAGCATTAGAGAAAATTTTGAATTTTGGCAGTTGGTATTCAGTATAATTTGTTCAATACAATTTTTTTAAACCACTGAGTAACATTTCACACCCTTTTTAATTTTTTTTTAAGAGACACAGTCTCATTAAGTTGCTTAGGGCCTTGCTAAATTTCTGAGTCTGGCTTTCAGCCTGTGGTCCTCCTGCCTCAGCCTCCCCAGCTGCTGGGATTATAGACCTACACCACTGTGCTTGAATATTCTTGAAACTTTTATGGTCAGGTTATTGAGTACCCACGGTCTAGTTGTTTAATTTCCTGTTTTATTTGCCCTCATAGAAATAACTTTAATTTGTATAGAGAAAAAATTGAATAAGTGAATGTGGGGTGGCTGAGTGAGGACACTGAAGGGTATGGAGAGTGACTACAGATGGTAATGAAGTTTTTGTGTGATGATAACGTTCTAAAGTACACTGTCATGATGGTGGAACAACTCAAATCACACTAAGAGCTATTGGAGTGTACAGTTTCAGCCGATGAACTAGGTGATACATAAATCATGTCTTAATGTAAACTTTTGTAAAAAAAATTAATTTACAAGACACTTCACAAAAATCTGAATTATTTTCTCATTCCACATGCCACACTGTGATTACTATAAGTAGGTAGATTGGCACCAAGAACACTAAGCCATTGGTGTTTATCCCAAGACTGTACCATGAAGAGTCTACTTAACTCTTCCCGAAAGTTTGCTTGCTTGTAAAAGTAAATTCGTTTATCGAGAAAGCATGAATTATACCGGCATAAATAGAAATTAGTAGTACGATGTAATTAGCAGTAATTTTAAAAGCTGTAAACATATGGTGGTATCTTTTTATTTTCCTCTAATTTCACTAACTGTACTGAAGAGTTGTTGTGTAAATTAAAATAACAAAAGGCCATTTGTACAAAACTTTTAAGATACTTAAAACACTTTACTAAATGAATAATTGTACATATTTACATGGTACAGTGTGATGTTTCATTATACATATACAATGTGTAATGACCAAATTTGAGTAATTAGTTTTGCCATCTTCTTATCGATTTTGTTTATGTTAGGAGCCTTCAAGATACTGTCTGCTAGTTCTTCGTAAAATATGTAATAGGGTCTTATGAAGCACAGTCATCCCACTATGCTGTAGAACACTAAACTTACTTTTCCTATGGAGCTATCAGATATCCAATCTTCTTCCCACCTTCTCCACACCCTCCTCCTAGCCTATGATGGAGAACACGTAGTCTGTCCTTCAGTGCCTAGTTTACTTCACTTAATATAGTGTCCCCTAATAACATCCATTTTGCTGCAAGTGACAGGGTTTTATTATTTTAAATAAAATGGCTGAATAATTATGACTGAAAAATATTCCATTTTGTACATATACAACATTTTCTTTTTCTACTCATCCACTGATGAATTATCTTGGCTATTTTGGATAGTGCTCGGAAGAATATTTTTGTCTTATAGAATTTGTTTAACAGATTTTTCTAAGGGGAATTATTCAAAATTATTAAAGTTATCAAACACAGTTTCCACTTAGAGTAAATATTTCCATTTTTAGGTACACTTGAGACACCTTCATTCATATATGCTATCATATATATGATTTAATTTTCTCTTTACCTATAGAAAAAAAATATGTTCAAAAGTGGAATTATTTACTTCTGTTTTCCAATTCCAGATATTTTTTAATTTCCAAGCCCATTTATTAGAAGCATTTTAAAGATTATTTCTATGGAAATACCTTATTCATATCTAACACAAAATGTATCCAGATCCAACTTAATGGATAAGCAATTATTTTTAGGCAAAAAATTCTAACATATGGTATTAAATGTGATGACAGGGACCAAGTGTGACCTTGAGAATTCTAACATATAGAAAGCAGAGGAGGGCAAAAAATTGTACTGCAAGATCATTCAAAAGAAACACACAACATTGATGAGGGGTCATATCTAAAGTAGGTTATTTGCCTTCTCCCCACACCTTCATATGTAAAATAGGGATAAGAAGGTTTTGCAAAGAGAAAAGAATGTCTATAACATCCTCAATACCATATACATATGCTGAGTCTGTATTAACTATTTGTTGTTGTTATTATTGAAATCAAATTTCCAACTCTGCCTAATGAGAAGCCAACCTTGGAAAGTTGTTTGAAGCATGGGGAGGAAGGTGTTCCTTCTCGGAGGCTATTGTGTCCAAATTTTCTTTAATTACTAATATGTCACAGTTTGACCTTTCCTGGGGCCATGAGGCCTATCTTTGAGGTTATATAGTAAGGAAAGTGTTTCCCTGTTAATATGTGTGAGGGGATCAGATGTTAATATCTATAGATTATAGATTCTTTGCTCAAATCAAGTTTACCAAGAAGAGTAGGACAATGTGAATGGCATGTCCTGGAGAGCTGGTCACTAGTGACACAGAGAAGATGGAAAGGTATGTTAAATGATAAATTTGTGTGCATCGCAACCTTACGTATACTTATGGTACTAGTGATGATATAAGGAGGCTGGGGCTGAGTCATTCTGGGGTAGATCCATACCAAATCTTTTGTCTTGGGCCTGTTTGCAGAGGCAGCCCAGAGACTGCAGGTCTAGATTCTAATCAAACAGCTGTCTGTCTGTATGGTTTAACTTTGTTCATTCATTTATCTATCGAATGATAGAATTGGATCTTATGATCTAAAAATTCTTTTCAACATTAAAGCTTGTTTATTTTCTCATTATGCTGTCCTCAGAAAAGACAGAAGTTCTTAATGGTACTTATACTCCATTCTAAAAATCCTTTTCTTTTAATCCTATGAATATTTGTTCCCTGGATTCAATTTTGAGAATATAAACCTGAATATGTGTTACTGGAGAGACCTGAAGGAATTTGCCTCTCTGAGTTTTATCAGGTCCTTCAGCCATACTTTTGTCATGCTCTTTATAGTTTATTCTTCTTATTATATGTGCTGGGGGCTCTTTAATTTCATCCTTGGGTTGTATACACATATTACTGGTATTTTTAGAAGCACTTTATGAGTACAAAATCTATTCCCTGTGCCCTCATCAATTTGAAATTACCATTTTAAGGCTGATTAAATAAGGATTAGTGCCAATGTTCTACTTATTAGGCTGTGTCTTCAACTGGAACTGATGATGTAGTATTTTTCAATAACTAGTTCACAGCCCTAAATTCCACAAAATGAAACCTTTGCATCAGAGTCCATCTGTCTGAAAATTTTGAGGCAAGCTTCCATGGAGAGGAAAGCCATCTATTATATGATGATATAAGCGTAAAGTGGCATGTATCACAGCTGTTTGATTACTGCTGGGAAGATGACTTGCATTCCCCCTAAGCCCTCTATCAGAATCCAGCAGTGATGGATTGAATTTCCCTTGCCTTAGCATGATGATGGATTGCTTTAGGAGGATATATATGAATTGTAGAATCTCTGCAGAAATTAATTAACATCACAAGAAGAAGATGTTAGCATTGATCTTTGCCATGATATGAGATTGATCCAAGGAGTTAGTAAAGTAGCCACTAAACTTTCTGAAAATATAAATGGGTGAGCATTCATCCAAGATTTTTGTTCAGTGACACCTAGTTCATTATCATGTACCAATTATAAGGTTAAAATATATATTATTGCCAGTTATTGCAAATCTACACATCTACAGAGATTTCATATCAGTAAATTAATATGACATGACTCTATGCACAGTTCATAACGTACATTTTGTAATAGGAGTCCTTTGGAATGATCATTCATAAGTGAAAGAAGTAAAATATTAGGTGATAATTACCTTAGGATGTAGTGCTAGGTATGAGGCTCGAAAAGTTCCAGGCTCCAGCACCTTACGATTACCCTGTAACTGAACTCTGTGAGTACAGCTCCTCTAGTATAAATATTTTCATCTGCTTTACCCATTTTCCTAAATAGGCATTAATGTTAACTAAATTACTATACTTCAAGCTTACAATCTATGTAGAGCATTGAATAAATCAGAGCTAAACAAAGAATACAGTGACTATCCTTTGTTTCTTATATATGTTGATTAGGTGAATGATAGAAAGAAATCCAGAAGAGCGGAAAGTAAAACAAAGCATTCTAAATTATTTTAGTAAGTTTTTAATGTCCTTAAATGGAGTTATAAAATTATGTAGAATGATATTTTATAAATCTCAAGTTTATCATAATTAAAAATACAAAGAGATAAAAGCATCAAACAATGACTTTAAAATATTTTAAAGAACATATTTTAGTACTTGAAGTATAAAGGGAGTAGGGCCAAGTATATGCCTTCAAGGATCAGAGATCATCTCCATGTTTTATATTATTCTGTCATATTCCTTTGGTTCATTTTACAAATCTTCACAGAATACTGTTGCAGAAAGACAACTAAAATTCCCAAGTTTAACAATGTTCTCTAATATATAACCATTATTTCAAGAAAGAAAACTACTCAGCTATTTTAATTTTCATATTAACTACATGTTAAATACTAACACTGAAGAAGATATCTTCATATTCATTTTCTCAATTGATTCAGTTCCCAACTTAATAATTTATGAAGTATCTTTTGAAAATTAGAGTAGAGTGTGTTACGTACTATATACAAGATTAACTTACTAGTGAGTTAATATATTTATAATAGGAATACATTTATGCAAAATTAATTTATTATATTTGAACTGACTAGGTCAATTGCATACTATGTCAAAATTCTAGTGACTGACTAAAAGGCATATTGGAACTCCCATGTTCATTACATTTTTATTCATAATAACTGGGAAATAGAAACAATGTCCCTCAACTCATAAACAGATAAAGAAAATGTGGCACATCCACAAAATGGAATACTATTGGTCCATGAAAACAAAAATCCTATAATTTATAATGATATAGATAGAAGTGAAGATCTTTATGTTAATCAAGCCAAATACACAAAAATATTCCCAATTTATTACACTCATGTGAAATCTAAAAAGTTCACTCCATAGAAATTGGTTGCAGAATGGTGGATAATAAGGGTTGAGAAATGTACAATACAGAAACATTGATCAATGGCTACTAAGCTATAGTTAGATAAGGGCATGAAGCTATTGCTCAGATAGATAACGTTAACTAACTGTACATTTGAAAAAGCTGGAAGAAAGAATTTTGTCTGTTTTGTCATAAACAAATGATACATGTTTTAGGAGACAGATGTTTAAACTAACTTAAACATCACTAAATGTATTTGCACGTCAAATCATTATGTAGTAACCCAGTAATGGGTACCATTTTTATGTTTTATCAATCCAATAAAAATAAATTTGACTTAAAATTTAAAATAATTCTTATAAGTACTGGGGGCATGGGGAAAAAAACAGAATGCTGTGTACTGTTGACATGTACCTGTCAGCTTCCTTGATATCAGAATAGAGCAAAAAGCTGTTTTGTTCACAGAAGCAGAACAAATTTCCTGACATTTTGTTAGGTCTCATGAACTTATGTTAGGGTCAGTTTATTCTCTTCCTGTTATAAGTTTTCTGGGTTTGTTCTACATGCTCCAACCTACAAGACTCCCAATTTACTGCAAAAAACTCCATTTGCTATAACTTAGGTAAAGAGTAATTATTATTGACATGGTTTTAACTCTCCATGGAATATTCAAATTTAAAAGTCAATAAATTACAAAATTAGAACATTAGGAATGTTTTTAGATAAACACACAAAAGGGTAGTTTGCCTACTACAAATACCAATAATAGAAAAATTGTTTTCAAATATTACCAATTATGCAGTGCCATAAGCACCTCTTTATTTTGTGATGCTATCTAGAGGGGAAGCAATCATTTAAGAGTTCATTTAAGAGTTTATGGTGACATAAAATATATGTCACCAAATAACTCTGGTGTCAAATATCAGAAAATTTATGTATGTGATATGTAAGAATCAATAAAGCATTTTGTTGTTTATTGAATTATTTTTAAAAGGAAATAAATATAATACACATTCCAAAATATCTAACATTTTTTATCCTTTCTGTACTTTCTAAATACTGTAGTATATACTTAAATACTAATTCTAAAGTTTTAAAATAGAGAAATAGTTCTCCCAGTTGAGATGCTGCCTTAAAGTTACTCTGGCTTAGAAACAGTTAAAACTTCATAGTCATTAAATTGCAGGAAACTGAAGCTAAATGAAATTGAGTAACTCATGGAATCTAAACCCTTCACTTTATAAGAAGGAAAATTTTTCCAGAATATTAAGGACTTTAACCTAAGAAAAACAATTGTGTTAAACTTGAGACAACTGATATTGTTCTCTTTGTTGCTATGGTAAAGTTTTACACACAAATAGCTCTAGAAGAGATCTGAAAATATATAAGTGATCTAGATTGACATTTATTATATTATGCCCCCCCCACCCCGCTAAAGACTCAGAATATTGCCTCATTGAGAATACGTCAAATCTTATCACTTGGACCTCTTCACCACTACCCTACAGTTTTCTGAATCCCAGACCTTCATCCTTTGACCCCTTCAAATCATATTCTTCAGTGTTCTTCCCTTGACCTCCTCTGCCCCCGAGGCTGGACAGGTCACATTCTATCAAAATCTCATAAGATACATAGGGTTTTAGAAACAAGGGACAAAAAATATCTCATAGCTCAATTTCTAAGATTAAACTCAATTTTTATTTAGAAAATATAACATTGCCTTTCCTAATTTTAGGTATTAGTTCCCTTTTGATCACCAGGATGATACACATAAGCCATTAATGAAATACTTTACTTTTGGCCTGGGAATGTGGCTCAAGCGGTAGTGCGCTCACCTGGCATGCATGCAGCCCGGGTTCAATCCTCAGCACCACATACAAACAAAGATGTTGTGTCTGCTGAGAACTAAAAAATAAATATTAAAAAAATTCTCTCTCACTCTCACTCTCTTTAAAAAAAATGAAATACTTTACTTTAGACTTCAAGACAGTATCAAGCAAAAATCTCATATTCCTAATTGACAGTCAAATACAATCATTTATCTCTAATAGCTTCACAAAGACTGAGAAAATTCTCATTTTAGAAGTTTTTTTTTTCAAATCTTCCTACTTTTTGCAACACATCACTGTCAGGAACTACTGAACATACATCTGAGCATGATTTTTCAATTTTGTATATGATGCTGCAAAGGCCCGTTTTTAATGCTATCTGAAAAAGAAATTAGATATAAACTAGATTGTAAAATGCCATGACTTGACACAAATTCTGTATTTGACAGTTTTAATTTCTGCATCAACAGAAATTAGAAATATTGTGGAAAATTTAAAGTAAATTATAAACAATTTGGTAATTGCCTTAAAAGTCAACTGGGAGAACCATTTTTCTACTTTTAAATGTTAAATAGATGGCTTTATTTTTAAGCATTATATAAATTACAAAATAACACTCAGCTTGGTGTGATAGCACAAGCCTGTAATCTCAGTAACTTGAGAGACAGAGGCAGTAGGAGAAGAAATTTGAGGCCAGCCTCAGTGTTTTGGTGAGAGATTGTTTGAATAAATAAATAAATTTATAAAAAGGGCTGAAGGTGTAGTTCAGTTGTAAAATGTCAGTTCAATAGCAGAACTTCAAAAAATAGAAAAAAAAACAATGATTTTTGACTTTATACTGTACTAAAGGCAAAATTTTTCTATTAAAGTTAACATGCAGGAATATGTATAGCGAGCTTATAAATATGCAAAGTTTTCCTTCCATATTTTTGTCCTTCCATATTTACTGGGGTAGGAATCTCAATAAAAACAAAAAAAAAAAAGAAAAACATATGTATGTATTATATTATTACATCATTATCTAGAACTAAAACTTTATCATAATACTAAAATATATTAGTAAAATACACTAGATTTTTTTCAAGTTAGGTTGTGAAATATTTATATTTGTAGATCTTAAACAATTAAGATAATCACTTGTATCATAAAATAAATGGCTTAATGATGAAATGAAAACTCAAACTTTATATTATTAACTAAATTGCAAACTATATAATAGTCTCAATTATATGGTCTACAATAACATCAAGGCCATGATATCCATTAATTTTCCCAGAGTTAAAACAGTAGTAAAAATAAAGACACCCATTTTCTCAGAAAAACCCAATGCACATTGTCCAACTTAATGTTTTTCTTTTTGTTATTTTACTGAAAAGTGTGTCACTGGTAGTGACAGTCACTGAGGGGAAATAAAAGATATGTCATTTGACATGTATTCAAACAGTCAATACTGATCGAGTGACCCCTACTTGCAACACTGTCCATGAAATAAATCACAATCCTTGTGTTTATGAATCTTATATTTCTTTAACTTTACATTATTCTGGAGAAAGTATAACACATAGAATCCCATCTATATTCACCAACACTATGCAACTAGGACAGTTTCTAATCATTGAAATTTCTACATATATCTCAATGATCTCATATGTTCTTTATGACACTTCTAGAGAAAAGCTAAGGTATTTTCATACACCCAAATTAAAACAATGCCAAATTAATAATGATCAACATAAAAGTTACTGTAAAATAAAATGGATCATGTTACATGGCTCTGGAACGGCATTAGGATGAATCTTTTCTACACTGCAACAACCTCACAATTCAGTGACCTAGTCTTATGAATTTTGATGAGAAGGCAGGCATTGCAGAAATACTTCAAAGACTCCAACAACATAAAGGCTGGTAGGATAGACACAGATGCAGGAAGCTTCACTACTGATCACAATGATTAGTTCCAAGATGTAGGAATCCATAGTTCTGAGAAGACAAAAGTCAAGGACCAAACTGATATCTTTTTAAATATGAATCTACATTTTCTTAGCTAAACTAAGTGCCTTGGTAAACACACTCACCCAAGGGGAGACAAATTTCATATAAATAACCCCTGTGAAATTGAAATGTTAGCATTGATTAAATACTTTACATACCCTAGGAATCATGATCAGCACTGAACATATAGGACAAAGTGTGATGGATCCCATGATTGGCAAATACAAAATATAACTTCTATTTACTTGAACACAAATCATGCACTAGCATTGTCACAATCCTTTTAGAACTTGGCTAATATGAGTCACAGGCCATTTTATAAATAATAAAATTTATTTCCAAAGTTAGGAAATTGCATATCAAGTGTAGGTGGCACAGACTAGAAGGACACGATTGTTGTCAGCCTGTGCTCTCGACCCCTATCAACATCACCTCCTGCACCTGTAATGCTAGTTTAGAATCAGCAAAGGGTAAGCTCATAAACCCCAAATATGAGCAGAAATGCACTTTATGGACCACATTGTGACTTCAGTGTATCTTTACAGTGTATCTTTACAAGCATTTGTTTTATGGCCTTCACAAATATGCCATAAAATTAGTTCTCTCTCTCTCTCTCTCTCTCTCTCTCTCTCTCTCTCTCTCTTTAAAATACAAAATGGAAGACTGAAAGAGGTTATAGTGATGCTCAACTGCTCTCAAACCCATGTTCACATGTGCACAAACTATTTTTATTGTGAAGACATTTATATTCCACTCATAGCCCTTCCCGTAAAATAAATTCTGAAATTCAATTAAACACTTGTCTTGAAAATGAAAGCTTAAGTGGAAATTTCTCATTGACATTCATTCTAACAAAGAAAATAACAACATTAAGCCAAGTCTAATCTCTTGTTCTACATATCTAGTACCTGCTAGAGCGACTTTCTTTCATGTTTTACATTCATAGTGATGCAAACCATGAAGTGAGTTTATTTTTATTAGCCCAAAACTAAATAGCAAGAGAGCAAAAGGGCAAATTTATTGATTTTTCCCATATTTTCTTCTGCTAATTTCTACCCAGGGGCATTCTTACCCTTAATGTTGAAGGTCATTCTAAACTTTCTAATTTCCTATTTTTTAAATTCCTCACCTGAGCAACAACAAATTTTAAGTGAATCAATGCTTGAGAAGTTTTTAAAGTTAACTTGGATCATTGTATTAAATCATGCACGTCTGCGTTATTGCATAAAATTGCCTGATTTTCAGCTAACTTTTTCATGGAACATTAGTTTCTCCAGATGTTAAAAAATATTCCTTTAAAATGTTTGGAAAATTCTGGGGTGGGAGGGAAATGAAGATCCTTTTCTATAGTTTTGCTTGGAAATATTATTATCTTCAGCAAATGAAAAATGTTAAAGCAGATATAGAAGACACTTATTAAAACCTATAGAATTGATAACACGAAGAATAAACCCTAATGCAAACTATAGAATTTAGTTAAAAATGTACAATTATTGTCTCAATTATAAAAAATATGCCATTCTAATACAAATCAATAAAAATAGGGAAAATGGTTTAGGGAAGGGAAAAGACATGGAAACTTTTTTTCTGTAAAGTCAAAAGTACTTTTACAAAATGAGTTTATTAATTTTAAAAGGAAAGAACACATTTTTATACCTGATTGAAAAACTTAGAGCAGTATGGCATGTAAGAGACAATTCTGCTTATACTGCCTTGTAGATTATTTTCACTATATAGTTTTATTCTTTGCTATGAAGCAGAATACAATAAAAGCCATCTAGAGCATTTTAATGAGTACAATGAAAATATTTTCACCTCCAAAGTCAAAGAATCTTCTCTTTAAAACAAAATAGCTCATTTTAGGGTTTGCTCAAATATAGTTCAATAAAAAATAAAGATAATGAAGAATATTCTGACTTAATTTCAGTACATGTTAATACAGCATTGGAAGGCATTTTGATTTAGAATTAAGACTTATTTCTGGGCACTGTGGATTTATTTTGATAGATATTTAAAATGTAAAACATTAGAAGTCCTGTCTTCTTTTGATCTACTATCTTTTGTTGTTACCTAATGGTGAATTTATTGTACTTCTTGTCTTTTTCACATGATCTTGCACTCCATCTAATTATACATATTAAGTTAAATTTTTTATTTTGCTTTGCTCTAGAAAGCCAAATGCACAGAAGTTGTTCCACTATAATTACTGAGAATAAGCAGTAAAGCATATTTATAGAACAAGAGAGATAATAAGTTTTAGAAATTCTCATGGAATGAAAGTTCAAATGGAAAGGAAAATTTTGGTGTCATCCCATGTTATTTGAGGAGAAAAATGAAACACAGGAAATATCCTTTAAATTAGTAATGCCCATATATTTCTAATATCATAAATGGATAGTATATAACTCATATTTAAGGCAGAGCATTAGTTCTCATGCCATTCCATTCCTTCCAAACCTTGATGTTAACAGAAGCCGATTTCTCTTTGCTAGCCACACCACTGCTTTCTAATATCGCATATTAAATAAAGCTATCTGATGATGTAAGAGGTTTACAAATTATGGACACAAAGCCCAAATGTGCTTCATGGATTGTTTTCTATGTCTTAGTGGTAAGAAGTGATTTTTACATCTATAAAGAAGGAAGAGAAGGAGAAGAAAGGGAAGAGACAGGGTAAGGTCAGCAAAAACCTTAAATATTTTCTTGTAGTGCTTTATACAAAAAGTTTGACAATCCCTGACAAAAATGGAGCAAATACTTGATGAGTTTACTGAAAGAAAATTACCATTTCAAACATTTCAGAATTAAGAGACTTACACAAATATTTTTAAATTTAGTACAACAGGCCTCTTAACAGAATTTTCTAGTACTACACCATTAGCCTACCCACAAACCACATTAGAACTGTGTTACAAATAGGATTTCATATTCCATCCACATCTTCCTTTTTTCTTATATTTTCTAAGATATAAACTTGTACATGTACACTTTAGTTCTTCTGGAAAGTGAACATGTTTTTTTCACATGTGTTACAATTTAAAAAAAATTGAGGTGTAGAAAAGTAAGAAAAAGGTGAAGAGGAAAGAAAAGGAACAGGCATCCATAAAAGAAATCTGATCTCTGTCTCCTGAAATTATTTTTTTCATGATTTTTCTTCTTTTCTTTGCATAAATGATAGTTTCTAATTTTCCAAAGGGAAGTGCCAATTGTAGGATAAATTTTTGCATTTTTGAGAGATGACACTCAATTCAGAGACACTATATTTAGAAATCATATATCAATTTTGTCAAAATAACCATTTGATGAAATTGAGTGATATGCATATACACTCTCACTCACTGTATCTGCATAGTGGTGATAAGACCACTGGCTCAGAGTCCCAACTGGCACTTAATGTACCTTCAGTCTTATTCTTTCTCAAGGACAAGATATTTGTTTGCAAATAATTTAGCATGCAAAAAGGATTAAACAGGAGAACAAATGCTTTATATATAAGTTCACATTACAAATGAATTAAAGTTATTCTAATACAACTATAATTTATAATGAATTCAAATAGCTTCTAGAAAAGTCATCTATGGAAAAATGCAAAACAATTTGAATTAAATTTCAGGTGCTTCATCACAACAGTGTTTCCAGTCCAGCAAGCCAGGGGTCATGGAGCACAACTGTGTTCAGCAGCAACAGGCAAAGTTGGACAACAAAACCTACCTCATCAGAATGAGACTATTTCCCAGGACATCAAAATTAGATGTTAGTTACTGCATTTTTGTCAAATATTGTTTGCTTATAAGGCAGTGTAACATTTAAGGAGGAAAACAAACTTCCTGCCAGTACATGTTGAGTGACTATGTCAAAACAAATCAGCAGCCTTCACAGCCACCAAGCCTCTCAAGATTCACAGTGGGCAACAAGTTAAACCACTATCCTCAAGATGGGTCTCTGAGCGAAGACACACACAGGTAATGCTGCTGGGATTAAGTTTGCCAAAAAAATGGAAAACAGTATCTGTGCATATCCAAAAGGAGTGGTGATTATTAAATTCCAATAAAAATTTCCAAAATAGAAGCCATGCTATCCACCAAACAGAGAAATAAGAACTTAGGGTTTGGGTTTATGGGGGAGTGAAAAATAGTATGCTGTTATTTCAGCAAAACTATGTAATATGTAATATGACTTAAAACTGATTACATCAAGTGGGAATAATGATCTTTATTTTGATATCTAGTATTTTTTTGAATCTATGAATATTTCTTTGTGTAAGAGTTATACATTTTTCACTCCAGTCATCATGATGTAACACTTCAAACTGTTAAACATTTTATCAAGTATAATGATGTTGTTACAACTGTGTAGACAGAAATGTTCTAATAGATGTTGACTATACATTAATTTACTCTGGTCAGAATTAGATTTGAAGGTGTTTAAAAATGATAAAAATTTGTTTTCTTGAGATAACAGTATAAGTAGTAGTATACTGAAAAAATACTCAAATCAAAAGACATGGTTCTTTTAAAACAGACAACTTGTTTAATTTTCTGAGTGTAAATTTTATTACAGTTCAAAGAAATATTATGAAATCTCAGGCTACACCAAAAGTTCTACTCAGTGAGGGTGACTAACATGTTTCATAATTACTATAGCATTGGTGACTGCTGTCATAAAGAGTCTTCTTATGGGATCCTACCGGAAGACTCAAGTCAAAAGATTGGTAAAATTGTACTAAATATAATACCAAGGTTGTTATTCTCATTCATTTTTAAAGAAGAAGGGCCATATTCTAAGTGAGAAACCATAGAAAGCTACAAATGGAAGGAAATACTTGAGTTTGGAGAACAATTGATCATGTGAATTTACATGAAGCTAAAGCAATATTTTCTAAATGTGTATTAATAATAAATAAGTAAAAATATAAGATATCACAGAGACATTTCAATATAAGTAGAGTCATGGTTCTCATTCTATTCATCAGGATAATTAAAAATGTTTTTTTCTAGCCCTGCTTTGTATTTAATAAGGCACAATATCCCGGGGCACATGCACACATCTAAATTGCAAATAAAAAATTGCTTATGTTGACCACACAGTCAAAGGATTGGTAAAATTGTATTAAATATAATACCAAGGTTGTTATTCTCATTCATTTTTAAGCCCATTCCAATATGGATATTGTACCTGCCCTTGCCAAGGTTACCTGGGGTCTTCCATTCACTGATTCTAGTGGGGTAATTTTAATTCCTCATCCACCTTGCCTCCCTTCCATTCTGGCAACACATACAGCCAGAGAGATCATTCCCATCAAATATGATTGGCATTCCCCCTTGAGAATCTCTAAATGACATCACATTTTTCCTAAAATCACGTTAAAAATCTGAAATATTTGACACTTTCTTTAATCTTCAGCCAGGTCCAATGCCATCCTCCCATTTACTTTCTTTGTTCTAACTCTGTTAACCTTCTCTTTTATCCTCAAATAACAGTACACTTTCTGCTGGAGTTCCTTGTATGAGTGAGTGAATGGTCTGTGGAAGATATGTCCTTTGACCCCAAAAGTTTTCATTGATGATACTGAAAACAAATCTTTTTTTTCTGAGAGAGGAGAGAGAGGGAGAGAGGGAGAGAGGGAGAGAGGGAGAGAGAGAGAGAGAGAGAGAGAGAGAGAGAGAGAGAGAGAGAGATTTATTTTTTAGTTTTCAGCAGACAAAACATCTTTGTTTGTATGTGGTGCTGAAGATCGAACCTGGGCCACATGCATGCCAGGCGAGCGCTCTACCAGTTGAGCCACATCCCCATCCCCAAACCCAAGTCTTTTATTTTAATGTCTCTCACTCAGTTATACCCAGGTTTATGTTCTCACCCAGCATACATATTATAATGGTCACAATTTTCATATGCACTCTGATACTCTCTGTCAATGCTTTCTTACCACAGGGTTTCATCTAGATCAAGAGCTATTAAAATGTTTAACAAAGAATCAAAGAGAAAATATCAAACTTTATGGGCCAAGATGCAATCTGAGTAACTGACCTCACCAGAATTTGTTAGTTTATTTTACATTTCCCACTTATAAAATTATATATATAAAAGATTAGATATTAATCTCAGCTACATTATAATATCATATATATATATATATAATATATATATATATATATATATATATATATATATATATATATATATATATATATATATATAATCATGAGCTATACAAAAACATGCAGTAGACCAGATCCAATTCATGAGCTGCAGTTTTCTAAGTCCTTAGCTGGATTTATGACTTTAAGCATAGTATATAGGTCTACAATTCTCACTCACATTTCTAGCTGAGATTGTTCAGTTCCTATTTGATTTCTTCACATGAATTCTAACATGTATCTCAATTTAATGTGAAAAAGTAAATTCAATCAGACACATGAACAAAACTATACCTCTTGTAATTCATCTTGTCACCAAGCTTTCCCCATGCCAATAAATAACCATAATCCACCAGGACCCTAAATCTAAACATCTTGGCATGATTCTTGACCAGTATAAACTTTTAGCTCTACTTTCAAAATAGCTTCCAATCTCAAATTATTTTCTCCAACTTTTTCATTAAAGTCAGAATTCCAACTGAGAAGCTGGAAAAATCTGATCAAAATCAGGATGATCCTCCAACTGGGCAGAAGCCAGTAGATGGTGCCTCTTCTGCCACTATCATACCACGCCACTATCAACACAGTGCACTTGCCACATTGAAAATAGTGGAAAGTGTATAAGAGTCAATCTGATCATTTCATCTTCAATTTAAAAACATTTTGTTGAATTTATGTCCAGGCATCCCCTACAAAAGTTGAACTTGGGAGTGCTTATGTCATGCCTATCCTGTATTCTCCATCTGTATTCATACTAGTTTGCCTTGTTTTCTTCCAAAGAAAATATCTGGCTTTTATCTAGAAATCTTAATATTTTCAATTCTAATGACTCCAAACACCCTGTATCAGCAAAATACTGGCCTCTTTCTTCATTTTAGTTTCAACTGAGGCATCACTTTCAAGATGGAGAAATTCTTTGACTCCCTATAGCTAGATCAGTGTTCTCAACAGTTGTATTCACCTACATTATAATAACTAATCTTTCTAGTAGAAAAATTCACAGCCCCTCACACATTGGCCTTGTATATTTGTATCTTCCTTCTCTTTCTCTCCCAACTGCATTATAACTTTATGTCTGTTATTGTTGTTTGTATTGTTTTCTAATTTATGTTATATATTTGGGTTTCTGCCTACTTCATTGCCATACCCCTGGTGCCTGGCATACAATTCATGGGTGAACTGGACTACTGTGTGTACACTAATCCTTTTTAATAATTTTATACCATTGTTTCATTCCCTGTATTTTTCAAACAATTATCTTTCTTTGGATATTCTATTCAATATTAAAATGTACATCATTATATGCCCTTGGCACTTTCCCTTGTGTTGTGTTTTGAGATGTTAATTTCCCCCAAGAAAACACTGTTTGAGAGGAAAAGAAAAACCATAAAGGAAGGCAAAATACATTAAGACAACTTCCTGCAGGGAAGACAATTCCACAGGACCCCAAAATTTCTGGTTATTCCGAGTCCCCAAATATGAAGCCAAAAATTGCTTCTCTCTTCATGCTTCCTCAACCACAAGGATGAAAAGTGTCTACTTAGAGCTATTAACTCATTACCAGTGTCTATACTGAAGCTCAAAAAATACAGTTTAATATGTTTTTGATTGACATGACAGTAATTTGAAAGTGGTTTTATCAATGTTCTCCAATAGAACAAGTAATATTTCAAATTAGTACCTTCAATTAAGTACCTAAATCTGATGAAGAATAAGTTATACATTAATACTAAATTTTCATTGGCTCGCTGTTCTAAAAAGCTTTCAGATTAATTAAAAATGGAATATTCAGTAATGGGAAAGAGAGAGATAAAAGCATGTTAGTCATTTTAAAGTAGAATTTAACATTACTTTAATACACTAGTCTATAATTTTTTGGAAGAGTAATAAAACAACAATTTTGAGTCCCAGGTAGTGACCATTCAAAGCAGAAAGTGAATTTCTAAAAAGGCTCAAAATCCCCATCAGCTTTATGTTATACTCCAAAACAAAGTCAAAGTTTCTGCAATAAGAAAAACCCTGTACAATTTCCATTGCTTCTCTCCTGTTCTGCTACTTCCATACCTGCTACCACTCCCATCTGTGCTTTTCTTTAGCCATGTTCATTCCTTCTATGTTCATGCAAAACAGAGGTATGATCCCATACAAGGATAACATACATGCTGTGCCCTCAGTGAGGTGGGGGACCCTCTCAAATTTGTGTGGCTTGGGCTCTCACCATCTCACTATCTCAGACTTCCAATTCCATCTCCTCTGTGTGGACTTTCTTGACTATCCAATTAAAATTTACCCTCTCAGAATTCACTGATTCCCGTCACAGGATTATTCTCACCATGTAACTTACTCTTACTACACTTTACATATTCGTGTTGCTCGTTATCTTTTATCTGTATTCCCCACATTAGAATGTAAACTTCATAAAGTCAGAGATTTGGGTCAGTTTTCTTCCCTCAGAATAACTCATGGCCTAAGGTAAAGGCTTTAAAAATACTTGTTAACTAGATGAATATATACTTCAAACTATTGAGGAATTTATAAATAAAAAAGACACATGCTAACAATTAGAGTACAGAGTGAGAAATACAGTGTTGTATGTTGGAAGCCATGTCATCTACAAGAGACTATGCTACATTAGAATGAGGAACAAGGAAGAAACATGGAGCCGGTGGTATATGAACTGAATGACAAAGAAAATACGGCCAGAATGAGGAGAGAGGAATATCTTGCAAATAGGCACCAGAAGTTAACCACAAGGAAAATAAGGGGAAAATCATCATAATAAAAAACAAAAATAAGATAAACTGCATTTCAATTACTAGGTCACATGTAAGAAACCAAAAAATCCCAAGGCAGTTTATGGTGTGATAAAGCTACAGTTGATAAGCATGTGGCTGATATGACCACCTATAAATCTAAGAGCTTCTTAAACATTGAGAAAAAGCTTTTACACAAGATAGGATGATTTAGAGAATTAAAGTTGCTGATGGATGGGACCATGTCCTTTGTGGACAAACACTAAAACATTGTGTACAGCGTTCCTAATGGGAAGGTGCCAGATTTTTTTTTAAAGTCTCTTGAAACCTCAGTTAGCAACTTTGAAATTTATGTGTAATTCATAAGCTTTTTAAAAGACACATAATAAGTGACAGAGAAGTGATTCCCAAGCTTGTCTTGATGCTGAAGTAGGTATGGAGTTACAGGTTCAATAGGCAAAAACAAACAATAACATTAAGAAAAAGCAATCATTTCTGCCAACATCTAGGGTACCCAGTTCAAGCACAACATTGGAACTCTCTTGACCATCCCATGCCCAGGATATGGTCTTGAGTTTGTACATGAAGAACTAACTAAGGTTGCTCTTGAAACATTGTTTTCACACTTGGTGGTTTGGAGCTGACCATAGGGTAACGTGCACAGAGGTGAAGTGCATACTTGGCACACAGGGCTCCTTTCCTCAGCCACTTTTCTCCTCTTTCTCCTCCCCATCAAAATCTCTCTCATGTGCATGAAGGCCTTACTGAAAATTTCACATGCAGAATAATATTGAGAATTTATGCTCTTTACTAGCAACAGTAGACCCTTGTTTGTGTGTTTCCCATGCTTGTTCCTATCAATTTGCCATTTTGAAACTGTTGCAACCACTTATTTCTATTCCTCCAACTATGTATGATCTCTTTACTTCAAATTTGACTTCTTTTTTCCTCTACGAATATGTACCTAAGGAGAGAGATGAAACTACTATACTACTAGATGATAATGTCTAACAAATATCATTATTCTTCACAAACTGCATAAAAGTTCTAAACACAAAAATAAATCTGTACAACTTTCATTCTAAATCAAATGACTGTGCCATCTCCAAATAAGTGCAAACAGAACAATGATCAATAAAATACTTAAGTCCCTTGAAAAGGGTATTTAGTTTTCCTAAATAAGCTTTAATTTTGAAAGGTATTAATCTCATTAAAAGGATATAAATTTTATTAAAATGAGATTTCCTAAAATAACAATTTAAAATCTAACAAATATGAAATAAAACACATTTTATTATGTTGCATGGTAAGAAATTTTTCTAGAATATTGTGAATGACTGCCACCCAAATATTGGGTATTGTGATTTTAATTAGCAAGAGGTATAAATTACCATATTCTTCCCACAGAGAAATGGAATATTCTGCAAATCGCCTTTGTTCTATAGCAGTGCCTTTAATTACTAAATATTTATTATTATACACTAAAATAATGATGATGATGAAAATGATGATATAAAGAAGATCAGAAAGCAAGGGATAGAAAAGAAGGAGGGGAGAGAGGGAGGAAGAAAAGGAAAGTTGGGAAGATACAAGAATAAAGTTGATCAAATTTATGTTCTGTCTATGTATGAATATGACATAATGAATTCCACTACTATATATAATAGTAATGTACCCATAATTTTTCAAAAAGACTATTTGAAACATGAAAATTTTATGCAGTGATTTTGTTTAAAAGTGATTATTCCAAGTTGTTTATAGAAATTTCTATCTGTAGAAAAAAATTAAGATTTCTTAAAGAGCAATTCAATATGAAACTTTATTACAAGATATTATAGTTTACACCTCACTATCGTCATATAGATTAAGTGCTTGTACTACTGTTAGAAACACAAATTTCAGATGTCTGGAAAGAATTTGAAATGAAAGATGAATTTATACACATACATTTTTCATTTTTCATACATTTTTCAGGAATCCAAATTTTGAAGACAAGTTTTTTGAAACATTGTCATTAAGATAAATCCACTTCCAGTTTCAAATGAATAATTTTCCTGTTTACTGTATGATATTAAGCTTTTAAGATATGAAATGGTACACTCCATAAAATTTCTGACTTCTTTTGTAGGAAGAAGCTATTAGAAATAAATTGAGATTTTTAAATATTGCTGGTGGTGGGTAACCTTGTGGGTTAGAAATATTGGATATTTTCATTTATAATTGTAAGAATTAAAAATTTAAAAGCTTAATATAACATAATTCTGCCATAGACTAAGTTAAATTCAATTAAATTCCGCCATGCATATGTGTATATAGCATAATGGAAAATCCTTTACATTTGATAAAGAATGTCAGAAACAAAGACGTCTATTACATAGCACAGTTCATTTTCACCACTACTTAACTTTATGACATTTTAAGGTCAGGTGTTTGGGGATACACAAATAATGATCATTCGATAGTCACTGCCAAAATGTCTGAGCTCACTTCTCTTATAACAATACTCAATTATAAGATGAAAATAATTCACAAAGCAACTTCAAAAAACTAGCTCTAGATGGCTTCAAGGTTCTTCTAGGTAATTATACCTTACCAGCAGTGATCTTAAGATATTAAAATAAACGGTGTGATCTGAGATTTTCTAATAAAAAGCTCTATCTTTAAACCTTCAATTCAAAGTTGCATAGACCTTCGCTTATTAATAGAATTACACAATCACTTAAATTTCTTGAGTGGAAAAGAGAAACAAAAATAACAGCTTCATACACTGGGAAAATATTGAGAGGGATTTGAGAAGGATTTGAGAGAGAGAGAGAAATGAAGGGCTCTTTATTTTCCAAAAATCTATATTTAAGTAGTTTTGTCATTGATCATGAAACTGGAAATTGTAATTACCAGATACTACCAAGTTTTATTTTTATAATATCTGACCACATATATAGTTGTTAAAAGGGAACATAAATTGAATTGTCCTCAAATCTTTACTTTGCTAAGTTTCACTTATTCTTCAAAATTTCAAATTTTCTTACATCTAGCATCAGGTTGCTATTTGAGATTCAGCATGTAAATTCATCATGGAAACAAAGATGTTTAAAATTCTCTCATATGTAAAACATGTTAAAATCATTACTATATTTAAAAACTACATTATTTATAAAAACTCTAAAATGATGTTACATTGAAAACACTAGCAAATCCTTTTTGAAACAGACTGACATTCATTGCATTTTTTTTTAAATTAAGTTCCATAAAAATAAACACATCTCTATTACATATGAAAAAGAAATAGCATTTCTTTACTATGCCATTAATGTGGCAAATTTAAGAATTACTAAATAATAGTTATAAAGTTTATCTGCTTCTTAAAGTCAAACTTATTGCCTTTATTTTTAGCAAGCATTCTTCTCAATCCCAAATTGCTTCAAATTGCCTTTATATTCACACTCATCCTAGTGACTGATTTTTTTTATTCTAATGCTTTCATAACCATAATGCATACATCATATTATCACTTAAATATGTTTTTGAGGAAGAAATGGGATTGTTGTATTTGAAAACAATTTCTCATTTCTGAATATAATATCTGCCTCCTACACTCTCTAGCAGGCTATAAATGGATTGGACTCTTCTCTCTCTCTCTCTCTCTCTCTCTCTCTCTCTCTCTCTCTCTCTCCCCCACACCCCTTTTATTCCAGTTAATAGGTCCATGGTTTTGCTGGTTGTGATACCAATTATACCTATTCTTATTGCATGCCAGTTCAGTTCTATCTAGATTATTGTAATGTCACTATTTAACTTAATTTTTAAAAAAGGACTATAAAAATGCCTATTCTAGTTCCTGGAAAGACAAAATAAATCTGAATGTTTACACTGAATTTTATTTGTAAGGTGGATATATTTTCTTTTAAAGTTCACATACCTTCTACTTTATCTTAAGGATTGCCTACAATTTCCCATACCTAACAGTTTCTATTGTGCAAAAAACACGAGCAGTCTAGATAAAAGGCAAGGCTTAGCCAAGAATGCTACCATAAAGACAAGCACCTGTTAATCCAGAAGTTAAGCATTGGATGTCTTAACGCAGATGCTTTATTTGATGGATTAAAAAGTCCACTTCTAATGTGCCTGATACCAGTGCATGTCCCTCTGTTTCCTCTTATTTTGACCCTGATGCTTCCAGAGGGATTGGGGGAAAAATTCTTGTTTAGAATTCAGACTACATTTGTTTATCACATTTGTTTAAGTGGCGGTTATCCACAGTTCAAACAATACTGAGTATGACAACTCACATACCTTCTCAATTCAACTACACACCATTTCTAATATGGTATCAATGGGAAAGAATATCTAAATTTCCCAGTGAGTGACAAACAATTAAAACATAATCTACTCATAGAAATAGAGACTGGCTTTACAATCATGCCTGAGGAATTTAAATTTATATTAAAATAACTGCATTACATTTTATATGCACACTTGCTGTAAGAATCATACTTTATTGAGATTTAGTCATAATTCTGGAGTTTAAGATGTAAATCACCAATGTTCAAAGGAGAGTTGCAAACCATAGAGAATATATTACTCATTAGATTCCTAATTATTATATTCTTATCAATAATAGTAAAGAGCTCTAAGATTTTTATTTAAAATATGACAAATAATATAAATTTTAATTGAAAAACTTTATTTTTTGTTTCAATATGCAAAAGTGCAAAAAAATTTAGTAAACAGATTTTTGCTTCAATATTTAAAAGTGAAAAAATATTTAATAGTGAACATATTATAATATGTAGTTTATGTTATATTTGCAATGGTGCGGTCTGTTCATTATACTTGAGAAATCTCCATCACTCAGTATAGCTACTCAGAAAGTAAAATTCCCTTAATAATAAAGATAAAGCATTCCATTATGTTTTCTGCTAAGTCATTTTTTCCTTTGAATTGTTGTCTATTTTAATTTATTCTTTTAAAAAGAAGCCAAATTACTTAACTCACATTTACCATTAGAAGCTTCACTGATGTTCAGCTACAAATTGATTTCCAGGTATTTTTTTAAAATAAATGATGGTCACAATCAAAGTTAAAGCTTATCTGAGCAATCAATATTAAAAGAGTAAATTTAAAAAATGAATAATGATTTTGGACAAAGAAAATACTTATTTTTCACAATTATTTTACATGTCCAATAAATGATTATTCATCAGAAAAAAATAAAATAAATATTGTCCATCGGATAAGAGGAAGTACTTTGCAATCCTGTTCAATACTACATGTAGTGCTCGATCTCTATATACAGTAAGCAGACTGCATTTTAGTGAACTGATATACTGCCAGAAGTATTAATAGCTCTCTTAGCCAATAGAAATGTAAGACAGCAACTGTCTACAGATTCTTGTTTTAGACCTTTGGTGGCAAAAAAACTCAAAAACTATATATTAAATATAATTTCATACATTGTTTTCAACATAGAAGAAAAGGAAAATGAATCCTCAACTAGATACTAATATAAATTATTTTTTTAGTTGTAGTTAGATACAATAAATTTATTTTATTTATTTATTTTTATGTGGTGCTGAGGATTGAACCCAGAACCTCATACATGCTAGGCAAGCACTCTACTCCTGAGCCACAACCCCAGCCTATAATATAAATTCTTAATGGCATGAAAGGAACACAATCACATCATTACCTACATATACATACATATACACATATATTTATTCTCATACATGGATACACATGCACTTTTATTTTGGAAACTTCTTTCTATTTTAGTTAAAAAATTCATAGGACAAAACTACATATGGCAAGCAAACAGTGTTTGTTTTGAAGGAGCTCTTCAAAAGGGTAAATAAAAATCTGAATATGCAAATATTTATAAATACCCATTAAATATTTTGGAAGCCAAAGAACTAGTAAATCTCAATTCCATCACAATTATATAATACCAGAACACACTTCCAACTATATCAGGAGTAACATATCTACCCCTATGCTTTTCCTGTTCAAAAATTTCATTTCAAATTCTGACAAATCAAAACACAGCCCTCCAAAAGGGAAAAATAATAATTCTAAGGGGACCATAACTTCTCTTAATCATATACAATAAATTTTAATTTATATCTGAGTAGGCACCACATTTCCAAAAATACAATACTAATCATGAAATGCACACACAGAGACACTAGCATTTGTGTAAACCGCTCCATAGATTTACTCAACCAAACAATATACTGAAAACATTATTACAAAATCTATGACCTTTTTCTACTCTCCAAAGGACATTTCAGAACGCCACAACATCACAGCTGTACTCCATTACTAATTTTGTCCCAAATACTTGCTCTGACAATGAGAATCATCAAGTGTTGCATTTAATTTCTGAAGAATATCACATCAAAAATATTTTTGAAATCAGTCTATATACCATGAAGGTCACTAACAAAAACAGATTCAAAAACTTCTCTTCAAAATATAAAACCTTTAAATGCTTTGTACTTTTCTAAAATCACACACACACACACACACACACACACACACACACACATGCAGTATCTATTAAATCCAAGCAAAACGTATTTCAGAAAGATGGTTTTGAATTTGATACACCAACTCACACCTAACTCTAGTACAATTTAACTGATTCAAAAGCATAATGGTACACTTTGACAAAATCTTCGGGAAAGATTACAACAAATTGCCACAACCATCAAACCAAAGACTGATGTAATTTCATTCTAAAGTGGAACTCACATCCAGTGTTCAAGTGTTAGAACATGCTTGCACCTACCTTGGCCTTGCCCATTCCCATGCTGACCCCAAAAGATAACAATCATTAGAAGCCCAGGAGTCCATGTCCACATTCTTCTAATGACACTTCCTTGTCTGATGGCCATTGCATTTTAAACCCTGCATATTGAGTAGAGTAGGTGTGAAAAGAATAATAAATTACATTCTTAAATATTGTATCACTCAAGTCCCATATCTAATATGCTTTGTGCATTTATGAATTATCCTGCTTACAAGGACTTACATTTAAAAACCACACCTCCCTTTGGGATTCTCACGATAATGATTAATATGAAAGCTCATTCATCATTAACTTCATATTCTAAACAGTCATCCAAATGATATTTTTCAATATCCTTTTGCAAAATAGGCCATTAGATCTATGAATGCTTAAAAAGTATCACTAAAGTCTCATTGAACTTCAATCATGCAATAAATTGTTCACAGACAATATTTCTAACTTGTTATTTAGGCAGGGTGATGCATTAAAAACACCATGTCATCTTCATAAACATAAGCAAAACCTGACTGTTCAATATATTTATGAACAAGATATTTAGCATGATATCTCACAAAATATTCTTAAGTTTTAATTTAAATGGGATTTTTGTTAAATTGGTCAATTTAGCTAAATACCCTCATGTACACAAAACTAATACTGCATACTTAAAATTACAGGTGAACATAGAGAAATCACAAAAATCAAAATTTGAAATCAGAGAAGACTACTCCTAAATCCCAATTTTTTCAGTTAACAAAATATAAAAGAATTTTATATCCTGCCACTTTGCTGAATTCATTTATTAACTCTAGAAGTTTCTTTATAGACCCTTTTGGGTCTGTTAAATATATTATCATGTCATCCACAAATACCGATAATTTAAGTTCTTCTTTTCCTATTTTTATGCCTTTAATTTCTTTTGTCTGTCTAATTGCTCTGGCTAGTATTTCAAGAACTAAATTGAATAGAAGTGGTGAGAGAGGCATCCCTGACAAGTTCCAGATTTTTGAGGGAATGCCTTCAGTTTTTCCTCCATTTAGAATGATGCTAGCCTGAGGCTTAGCATATATAGCTTTTAAAATGTTGAGGTAAGTTCCTGTTATCACTAGTTTTTCTAGTGTTTTGAACATAAAGGGATGCTGTACTTTGTCAAGTGATTTTTCTGCATCTATCAAGATGATCATATGGTTCTTATCTTTAAGTCTATTGATGTGGTGAATAACATTTATTGATTTCCATATATTGAACCAGCCTTGCATCCCAGGGATGAATCCTACTTGATCATAGTGCACAATTTTTTTGATATGCTTTTGTATTCGATTTGCCAGGATTTTATTGAGAATTTTTGCATCTAAGTTCATTAGAGATATTGGTCTGTAGTTTTCTTTCTTTGAAGTGTCTTTGTCTGGTTTCGGGATCAGGGTGATGTTGGCCTCATAGAATGAATTTGGAAGAGCTCCTTCTTTTTCTATTTCTTGAAATAGCTTGAAAAGTATTCGTATTAATTCTTCTTTGAAGGTTTTGTAAAACTCTGCTGTATACCATCCGGTCCAGGGCTTTTCTTGGTTGATAGTCTTTTGATGGCCTCTTCTATTTCTTCCTTTGATACTGGTCTGTTTAAATTGTGTGTGTCTTCCTGACTCAGTCTGGGCAGATCATATGACTTAAGAAATTAATCGATATCTTCACTATCTTCTATTTTATTGGAATATAGGGTTTCAAAATACTTTCTAATTATCTTCTGTATTTCTGTAGTGTCTGTTGTGATATTGCCTTTTTCATCCCGCATGTTAGTAATTTGAGTTCTCTCTCTTCTTCTCTTCGTTAGCATGGCTAAGGGTCTGTCGATCTTATTTATTTTTTCAAAGAACCAACTTTTAGTTTTATCAATTTTTTCAATGTTTTTTTTTGTTTCAATTTAGTTGATTTCTGCTCTGATTTTAATTATTTCTTGTCTTCTACTACATTTGCTGTTGTTTTGCTCTTCCTTTTCTAGGGTTTTGAGATGAAGTGTGAGTTCATTTATTTGTTGGTTTTTTCTTTTTTTGAGGAATGAACTCCAGGAAATGAATTTCCCTCTTAAAACTGCTTTCATTGTGTCCCATAGATTCCGGTATGTTGTGTCTGTATTGTCGTTTATCTCTAAGAATTTTTTTATTTCCTCCTTTATATCTTCTGTAACCCATTGATCATTCAGTAACATATTGTTCATTTTCCAGGTGATGTAGGATTTTTCCTTCCTTCTTTTATTATTGATTTCCATTTTCATTCCATTATGGTCAGATATGGTGCATGGCAATATCTCCACACCTTTGTATTTACTGAGAGTCGCCCTATGGCATAATATATGGTCTATCTTTGAGTAGGATCCATGTGCTTCTGAGAAGAATGGGTATCCACTTGATGATGGTTGATATATTCTATATATGTCGGTTAAGTCCAGATTATTGATTGTGTTATTGAGTTTTATAGTTTCTTTGTTGAGCTTTTGTCTAGAGGATCTGTCCAATGGCGAGAGCGGTGTATTGAAGTCCCCCATAATTATTGAGTTGTGCAGCCATTATGAAGTCAAACAACAATAAGTGCTGGCGAGGATGTGGGGAAAAGGGTACACTTGTACATTGTAGGTGGGACTGCAAATTGGTGTGGCCAATATGAAAAGCAGTATGGAGATTCCTGGGAAAGCTGGGAATGGAACCACCATTTGACCCAGCTATCGCCCTCCTCGGACTATTCCCTGAGGACTTTAAAAGAGCATACTATAGAAATACTGCCACATCAATGATCATAGCAGCACAATTCACAATAGCTAGACTGTGGAACCAACCTAGATGCCCTTCAATAGATGAATGGATAAAAAAAAATGTGGCATCTATACACAATGGAGTATTATACAGCACTAAAAAATGACAAAATCATGGAATTTGCAGGAAAATGGATGGCATTAGAGCAGATTATGCTAAGTGAAGCTAGCCAATCCTTAAAAAACAAATGCCAAATGTCTTCTTTGATTTAAGGAGAGCAACTAAGAACTGAGCAGGGGGGAAAGAGCATGAGGAAAAGATTAACATTAAACTGAGATGAATGGTGGGAGGGAAAAGGAGAGAGAAGGGAAACTGCATGGAAATGGAAGGAAACCCTCATCGTAATACAAAATCACATATAAGAGGTTGTGAGGGGAAGGGGGGGATGGAGAGAACTGAACAACAACAGATGAGGTAGAGAGGGAAGATGGGAGGGGAGGGGAGGGGGGATAGTAGGGGATAGGAAAGGCAGTAGAATACAACAGTCACTTATATGGCATTATGTAAACATTGTGAATGTGTAACTGTTGAGATTCTGCAATTTGTATTTGGGGTAAAAATGGAAGTTCATAACTCACTTGAATCAAATGTATGAAAGATAAAAAAAATAAAATAAAATAAATAAATAAAAATTAAAAAAAATATAAAAGGAAAGTAAATTTAATAATTTCTGGAATAAATACCTGTATTCAAAATGCTACATAGTTGTAGAAAATTTGGAGGGGAATCCAGACAGCTAAAAGTTGTCTTTTCTCCCTTTCTCCCACATCAAGAAAGAACAGGATTTAATTACTCACTTGGCATTACTTCATTTCAGATCCATAGAATCAGAGCTAAACGTAAATTTAAGAACCATCTAACTCAGTCTCCTCATTCTAAACAAGCAAACAGTCTGAGAAGGTTAAAATGATATATCCAAGTTCCTGGGTAATATTAAATGATAAAGACAAGGATAACCTTAGTCCTAAAGTTTTCCTTAAAATATACTATATTTGAGGTTAGTTTACTGTGTTAAATGCCTTAATTTTTTGTCTCACTTAGTTCTCAGAAATTCTAAGCACTTTCAAAGCACCATTTCAGTTGAGAACATGATGACTTAGAGAAAAGCCACACAATTCCCAATCACATGATATCATAAGCAGGGTGACATCAAAGCCTATGCTCTGAATAATTAATTACTACACAGGAAGTTAGTTGTAAACTGTCCTGCTGAAGTGCAGTAACCCTTACAAAAATAATGCTGAGAAGAGCAAGGAACTGTCTTGCATATAGAGCCACAGCTATCTGAAACAAAAATCAAATGTTCAAACCGAAAATCATTAGAACCTAATGAAATCAAACTATCAATTTCTAAAATCATCAATCCTTTCTGGAACAAATTGTGTCCAGGGAAAAATCTCCCCAACAAACACATTAGTATCAATTTTATGGAAGAAAGGATGAATAATATTATAAAAGAGCAAATATAATGACTATTTATTAAGGAATCAAGGACTAAGACAAGAAGCTCTTGTTAAGGACCAACCCTAGTTGTATATGTATATCTATCTGTGGATATAAGTATATGCTCTTTCAACTACTATTTGTTAAATTCTTATCCCATTCAAATCACTATATAATGAGTTTTATCTGGTACCAAAATGTTAAAATTCACGCTTAAAGTTTAAATTACCCTTTAATGAATTATTTTTGTAATTTATTTTTATGTAATATTTCCTTAATGTCTGCAAAATTTCTACTAGTCATTTTATAATGCATACAAAGCAACATTAAAACACTCTTCAGCAAGGACTGGCATATTAAAAAACAGTTGCATTATCTATTTTAATAACAATTTTAAAGAACAGATGACTTTCAAAATGTATTTTTAATGAATAGAAAATGTAACCTTCCTCTCTGAGTTGATGCTTGCAGAAAACTAATATTTCATAAATGCCAATTTACTATGACTCATTATCTATATGCTGTCCATATCATACTATAAACATGAAAATCAACTTTCTAACTAACTTTGAAATTAAGAACTGGGCTCATGCAATGTAAAAGTTAATGCATTTTTAATTTCAATGAGAAAACAAAAATCTAAAAATATTCATGTTCAATGAAGCAGAAAAATAAGGTAACATTTTCTATGTGCCATAAATATATGCCATTGATTTCTCCAATTTTTTGAACACTTTGTATATAGAATTAAACTAGATTGGAAGTATCTATTGCATATTATTTTACTTGCACATATTACACTTTAAAGATTGGAATAAATCATAAACCATAAATAGTTAGGCTCATTATGCTTTTCTGTCAATAGATTTCCTATTCAGTCAGCAGTTAGTCCTTCAGATTGATAACTTTGTAAACACATCTTGAAAAAGCAAGATGAACATCATTGAATCAAGTGTTTAAGTCACCAAGGGAAAAACCTTAAGAATGTAGTTGTAGTACTTCCTGTCTTTTATAATAGCAAAATTAGGTTGATTATGCAAAAATTCTAGAGTAAACATCACTATGGGATATTTTAATGGGTGATTCCATTTTATAAAGCATCCATCTCCAGAACATTGGTATATGAGCCCACAGTGCAACCACCTAGTCTGAGGGATGGTTTGTATTTGGAGGTGCCAAATAGAAAGGGCAGTCCTGAATTTAGTGTCTGTAAAACGCCTAATACAAAAGCCAGTGAAAGTTTCCAGTTAGTAGAGCAGCTTCAATTACAGAGCAGGTGATATCTTCAGCCAGTTTCAAAATCTCTTCTGTCCACTCCCAAATGTTCTACTTCTCATGTAGACGATCTAAATATTTTCATTCCCAGTGAGCAAACATAGCCAATGAGCTTGGGTATAGTATGTAGGGAGAAAATTGGTTCTTAGAGTCTATTTCTATACCAGAGCAGTAATACTACTTCATTATCATCTGAAGAAGGTAGCTCTGGTCAGCTTCCAGCATCAGCTTGTTCAGTAGCTTCTTTCAAGAAGTTCTTCCCTAAAGCAGTTTCCTTCTAAGTGCCTCTCTTGGCAACAGGCCTCTTTATCAAAGTGCTTCTCCAATGAGAGTGGGGCTGTGCCAATGAGACTCCAGGTTGATGTTCCTTTTGCTCAATTTCTCAAAATGAAAATAATTAGCACTGTATTATAAAATTAATATTTAGTTCTATTGGGTAAGCATGAAGGAATAGAATAGCTGGATCATGTAGTAGTTACGGTTTCAGATTTTTGAGGAACTTTCATATTGATTTACATGGTGGCTGTACTGGTTTAGAGTCAATAAGGTTTCCATTTTCCCTACATATTCATCAGTACTTTTGTTATTTGTGGTCTCCCTGATTGCCATTCTGACTGAAATGAGAAAGAATCTCAGAGTAGTTCTAATTTTCATGTTCCTGGTGGCTAAAGATGTTGGGCATTTTTTCTTATCATTGTTAGTTATCTTTACTTTTTTTGAGAAGTGTCTTTTTAGCATATTTTAAGGATAAACATATTCTCATGTTTGTTGCAGAACAACTCACAATAGTAAAGTCATAAAGCCAGGCTAGTTGTCTTTCAACAAATGAATGGATAAAGAAAATATGGTGTGTGTATATACATGCAATGGAGTATTATTCAGCCATGAAGACCAAAATTGTGTCATTTGCAGGAAAATGGATGGAGAGGGAGAACACATTAAGTGAAATAAACCAGACTCAGAAAAGTGCCATGTGTTTTCTTCCATTACAGAAACTAGAGAGAAGAAAGAAAATGAGGAAATCTCCTGAAAACTGTTAGGATGTGAGGAGGTCTGAGGGAAGGAGGATGAAAGAGAAATAGGAAATCCTGGGTAGTAAATTTAATTAAATTATTTTATGTGCCTGTAGGAATATGCCCCAGTGAAACCCACTATTCCATATAACATGTACCAATAAAATACTTTATAAAAGAAATGACATTTAGATCTTTTCAAAAGTGTGTTTACAAAGAAAGTAATTGGAGTGACACACATGGGGAATCAATACAGAAAAGTGTACAGAGGGAGAGAAGCAAAAACTGGTTCTGTTTGTGGCAGGGAAATGCAGCTCTGAATATTTTCAAAGGAGTGTCAACATAGAACTATGGTATCTAAAGTAAAAATTGTAGAAATTTAAGACAGAGGAGTACTGATAGATTATAAGGGAGTAGCAGAAGTTACGGGCTAGGGAAAATCTCAGGTAGGATAAAGAATACATCAGACACAAATGTAGTCATTTTTAATCTACAGTACCACTATACTCACAAAAAAGAAAGACTAGCAAGATTGAGAGGAAGGAATAACTGAGACTCCTACAGATCACTACCACACTCATGCAAGGAGAGAACACATGGAGTTTTGATTCTAGTGACTCTGCTCACTCCACGACACAATCTTGAAAGAGGCTAAAATGCTGCACTTTCAGAAAGAAGTTCAGGTAAGGATGGAAGATACTCTGCAGAAATAGGACAGGACTCCCAAAGTCCCCATCACTGACACATGCCCAAAATTACTGGCCACTAAAGACTCAGAGATAACCTAACCTAGATGAAGACCATGGCCTGCAGATTCTAGAGACTACCCCAGGGTACCAGTCCACAGTTGCCAGTACAGCCAATTTCATGAAGCCTTGCCCACCAGTGTCAGGGTACCAGAGCACACCACTACTTACTAGTTTTTGAGGGGCCCAATGTTCTGTCAGTAAATATTCCAGCACATGAACAAGGGGAAAAATTAGATCCACTGAACATAAAGAGGAATCTTAGAAAGGGAAAAAAAATGCTGGCAATCTCTAGAGAAAAAAAGCCACACCAGATGGCCAAAGCCTGCCTCTCATCATTGGCCATGTGCTATATTTGATATAGCACACCTAAGAAGACAGCACTTATATTTTCACTCTCTCAGGCTAATCCTACTGAGTTTTCTGTTTTAGTGACATGTCATCAAATGCTGAAAAGAATGAGGTTAGAAAGACAGATTCTTGGTTGCAGTTTTTTTTTTTTTTTTTCAGTTGCTGGGAACTGAAATACAGAGCCTCAGGCTGCAACTGGCTTAAGTTAAGGTTTCCTGGTAGTAGTGAGACCCAACCTACCCAAAAGAACATTTGCATTTAACCTCTCACATAAGGTCTTTTTAATCTGTGATTTTATAAATCTGTATATTATTTTGGATGAAAATAATAAAATAAGAATAATGAAAAATTTTATTTAACTTTCTTGCTTTCTCTTCTTCTGAAGAAACATTGGAAATTTAACTGGGATGCAATCCTTTAAGGCAGTAAGCACAATGATAAGAATACATCAGACACAAATGTAGTCATTTTTTTTTACTATTCACAAATTAAATAAATAGTAAAAAATTGATTTTAATGGCATAAATATTTTAATATGGGAATATTACAATTATGTGACAAATAAAATATTATTTTAAAAGTATATGCATTGTTGAATCTGTGCCCTCAAAACCAATATGTCAAGCCTCCAGAATATCACAGCTCATAAAACCACATTCCGGACTTCAGAACTATAATTTTTCTGACCTCAAAAAAATAAAGGTCCTGACTGCTTCTCTTTTTTTCTAGGTGGGGGATGTAATTTTTTTTCCAATACTTCTTCTCAAGTCAAAAAAATATGAGAGATAATGCCATGGATAAGAGCAGGAAGGTCTAACTGGAGAGTTTTCAAAAGTAGACTATTTCCCACCAAATGCTGGCAATTGACCCTTTCATTTAAGATATCAGACAGAAGCAAAAGAAGATGTTCCAGAAAGTTGTGCCCATGTCTTCACATATAACCACAACTTTGAGTCTATTATTTAAAAGCATTAAAGGAAAACTCCTTATGTCATAATTGACTTTAGACCTAATGACTACTGCTCTATGACATTTGTTTTTCTTCCATGATTAAAGACATTTTAATTATTAAGCAGGTATCACCACATATGGTGACACATGTGTAAAACCTCAGTGGCTCCAGAGGCTGAGCAAAGAGAAACACAACTTCAAAATGACTCTCAGAAACATAATGAGGCCCTAAACAACTTTGTTGAGACCTTGTCTCTAAATATTAAAAAACGCTGGGAATGTAACTGAGTAGTAAAGCACCCCTAGGTTTATTCCCTGGTACCAATAAATAAATAAATAATAAATTTAAAAAATTTATCTAATTTGAAAGCCCAAATACCTCTACCACACATACAAATTTTCCTATTATTTTAGGCCTTAATTAATGATAAATATTCAAAACAGTGATATATATATATATATATATATATATATATATATATATATATAATGATATATTATATATATATATACATGCATATATATACTGTGTGTATATGTATAATATATGTATATGTATCATATATGTATATTATATAATATCAATATATTTTGATTATATAATAGCATGTGTATACTATAGTATATAGAAAATATATATTAAACATAGTATATATATATATATATATATATATATATATATATATACTATCCATAGTATATATTTATTATGCATGTAAACACACAGAGTATATATGTATATATATATTATATATTATAGATATCTCTTTATGCCTCTAAGTAGAGAATTCTAATTGGGAACATAGAGTAAAAACAAGGCAAGGAGAAACATGAAATTAGTTGTATCATTTTGAATCACCACAGGGAAAAAAAATGGAATTTAGAAATGGAGGACTCAACATTTTATATTTGTTCATGTGTATGACACAGGGCCCTGTGGTAAGCCATTGTTGTAGATTGTGGCCGCCATTAGAAGATGGCGCCGGCTTCCACTGTGGCCTGTGGTAAACAAATTCTTTTGTGGAGAGTTGGCACGCTATCCCTTGCCACCCTATAAGAAAGATCCACGTGGCGGCTTAAGATTGGTACGTGGGAGGCTTTATTAGGCTGTGCTTGGGCGCTCGGGAGGAGAGGGGGGTCACTAGAAGATACTTTAATCAAGGCCTGAATAAACTGCTGAAAGAAGATTCCTGAGTTGCGTCTTCCTTGCGGGCAAGGGGTCGCGACAAGTGGTGCTGAAAACCCGGGAACCAGAACTTTCAGCAGTCAGGGGTGGTGCACCGGTTAGTCCCAGGTAAGTGGGACCCGCGGTCAAAGCGGAGGTCAGTCCCAGATAAGTGGGACCCGCGGTCAAAGCAGAGATTAGTCCCAGGTAAGTGGGACCCGCTATCAAAGCGGCAGCTCCTCTGTAAAGCCAGAGAGAGCATTACATCTTATTGCAGCTGCACTGTGTACTTTCGCTCTTACTTTCACTTTTGTTTTTTGTGCGTCTTTTGTTGTGTCATGGGTGCCGTATCTTCAAGTCCGCTTCTCCTGGCCCTAGATAACCTGTTACGTTCCAAGGGCCTAGAAGTGAAACGTAGTACTTTACAGAGATTTTTACAGAAGACAGATATTGCTGCACCGTGGTTTGCGTTCTCGGGCAGCCTTACTATACCTAGCTGGGATAAGTTAGGCACAGATCTTGACTTTGCTTCTGAGCAGGGCATATTAGAGGGTGGGGTGATACCCCTTTGGAAGATGATCCGTAGTTGCCTCGCAGATGGCAGATGTCAGGAAGCACTTACTAAAGGACAAGAAGTTTTAGAGCAATTACATGAAGAAAGATAAGAAATGGCAGGCAGTGAGGTATTTCAGGAGGGTGGGAGTGTGCGGAGCGAGAAACAGGGGAGGAGGCGATCATCTCCGGCACGAAGTGACGTATTTCAGGAGGATGGCAGTGTGCGGAGCGAGAAACAGGGGAGGAGGCGATTGTCTCTGGCACGGAGTGAGATATTTCAGGAGGAAGGGAATGTGCAGAGCGAGAAACGGGGGAGGAAACGCTTGTATCCAGATCTCAGTACACTGCGCACACTCCCATGCAAAAGTGGGTCAGAAGAGGAGGAGGATGAGGAGGAGGAGCTCGGGAGACTGTCTCGGCAGCTAGGGAGTCTAACTATGGGAGAAGGGAACAAAAATGAACAGGAGCTCAAGAAAAATGATCCTCCGGACCCGCCGCCGTACGGTGGGGGTGTTTCGAGGAGAGCTTTCCATGCCCAAACATGGAGGGCTGTTAACGCTGAGATGGGTCTTGCTTATCCAGTTTTCCAGGATGACAATGGGGGAAGATTCCATGAGCCCTTAGATTTCAAAATTGTGAAGACCCTGGCAGAGTCTGTGCACACTTATGGGGTGGATGCCGCCTTCACATTAACTCAGGTGGAGAGTCTGTCTAGATACTGTATGACTCCCTCTGATTGGGCTAGCCTTGTTCGGGCTTGTGTTTCTCCAGGCAAATATTTGAACTGGAGAGCCTTTGTGCTAGAGGGCGCTGTAGAGCAGGCTGCCCAAAACTATGCGGCGGGACACCCCCATTGGGACAAAGATATGCTTTTGGGACAAGGCAGATTTGCTAATCAACAGACAGGATTCCCTCCTGAGGCATATGATCAAATTAACAACATTTGCATTCGGGCATGGAAGTCACTTCCAAATAGAGGAGAGGTGTTTGGTAACTTGACTAAGATTCTGCAGGGCCCTACAGAACCCTTTTCAGATTTTGTAGCAAGGATGGTAGATGCCGCTGGAAAGATTTTTGGGGACCCTAATAGACACCTACAGGGGTGTAAGCATCCTGTGCAAGGTCATCAAAAGCTTAACAGGTTTGGTCTGGGTTTTTCCTAGGGGCCACTGGGGCTCAAATACCCATAACATGGCTCACCGAGGAGCCTGTTTGGGTGCCTCAGTGGCCTCTTCCCTCGGCTAAACTGGCAGCAGCCCATGATCTAGTCAAAGAACAACTTGATTTGGATCACATCCAACCTTCTACTTCTCCATGGAATACTCCCATATTTGTCATTAAGAAAAAATCAGGGAAGTGGCGCCTACTGCATGATCTACGAGCAGTTAATGCTCAGATGCAACTTATGGGGCCCATTCAAAGAGGGCTGCCTCTGCTCTCCTCTGTTCCTCAAGGCTGGCATATAATTGTTATTGACATTAAAGACTGTTTCTTTTCCATTCCTTTGCATCCTAAAGATTCACAACGTTTTGCTTTCACCCTTCCCTCGTGTAATCACGAGGAACCAGATCAAAGGTTTGAGTGGGTGGTGTTGCCACAGGGGATGGCTAACAGTCCCACGATGTGCCAGATGTATGTGGGGAAGGCACTCGCACCTCTCAGACATAAGTATTCCTCCACCAAGATCATTCACTCTATGGATGATGTGTTATTGGCCGCAAAATTAGAACAGACAGTTAATGAGGCTTATAAAGAACTCGTGATGCTGTTGGCTCAACATGGACTGCACATCGCACCTGAAAAGGTTCAAACGGGGGATTCTATCAGGTTTTTGGGAGCGACAATTGGGTATGACAAATTAAAACCGCAAAAAAATTACCATCAGGACTCAAGATCTCCAAACTCTAAATGATTTTCAAAAATTGCTGGGAGATATTAATTGGATAAGAGGATATTTACATATTCCTAATATTGTGCTCCAGCCTTTGTATGCTACTCTTAAGGGTGATCCAGATCTTGCTTCCCCTCGTAGCCTCACTACTGAGGCTAGAGCAGCCCTTATAAAAGTAGAACAAGCTATACAGCATGACACTCTATGCAGACTCCGGAGTGATAAACCTTTCCAGTTATGTGTGCTTGCCACTATGCGGCAGCCTACTGGGGTACTGTGGCAATATGGGCCTTTACTATGGATCCACCCACATGTATCCCCAGGAAAATCCTTAGAATATTATCCTGATGCTGTTGCAGCATTGGCACTTAAAGGGATTCAACAAAGCATTCAATTTTTCGGCCAATCACCTTCTTCTCTTATCATACACTAAAGCTCAACTTAATGTTTTATGTGCTACTCTAGACAACTGGGCTAGTCTGTGTTGCTCATTTCAAGGGGGTATTGATAATCACTACCCTTCTCATCCATTACTCCATTTTGTTAAAGAACATCCCATCATTTTCCCTAAGGTAACTTCATCCAGTCCAATTCCGGGGGCTGTTAACATTTTTACTGATGGTTCCAAGTCTGGAATGGGAGCTTATGTAATTAATGACTCTCCCCCTATCCAGCATCAATTTGCTCCTGGAAATCCACAATGGGTAGAACTACAAATTGTTATTGAAGTTTTTAAACAGTGTTCTTTTCCTTTTAATCTTATTTCGGACTCCAGCTATGTGGTACAAGCACTAAAAGTCCTGGAGGCCGTGGGAGCTATTAGTGATGCCCACAATGTGTCTGTTTACTTTACTCAGCTTCAACAACTTATCTCTAACCGCACTGCTTCTTTTTATCCAATGCACATCAGGGCTCACACCTCTCTTCCTGGTCCGTTATCCCAGGGTAATGCCTGTGTGGACTTAGCCACTAGAGGCCAATTGATATGCTTGGCTTCCTCCTTAGAGGGGGCTAAGTTGTTTCACCAAAACTTCCATGTTAATGCACTAATGCTGCGCAGGCGTTTTTCCATTTCAAGAGCGGATGCTCGGCAGATAGTATTGCAATGTCCCCATTGTGTCACATTTCTTCATCCCCCTAATTATGGAGTAAACCCATGGGGATTGAAGCCATTGGTTGTTTGGCAAATGGATGTGACACATATACCTGACTTTGGTAACCTTAAGTATGTGCATGTTTCCGTTGATACGTGCTCTGGAATTATCCATGCTTCTGCTTTATCGGGAGAAAAGGCACGTAATGTCATTACTCACTGTTTAGAGGCATGGGCAGCATGGGGTGCACCTGCATCCCTTAAGACTGATAATGGACCTGCTTATACTGGCAGACAATTTACAGCTTTTTGTTCTACTATGGGAGTGCAACTTACTCATGGTTTGCCTTATAATCCTCAAGGACAAGGCATTGTTGAGCGTGCTCATCGCACCTTAAAGGAAACTTTACAAAAACAAAAAGGGGGAATAGGAGCTGAACACACTCCTAAAGAATGCCTGTCCTTAGCTCTCTTTACCATTAATTTTTTGAATTTGGATATTCATGGTCGCTCTGCAGCCGATAGACATGTGTCTCCTCAGCCCTCTGTAATTGGCTATGTTAAGTGGAAGGATGTTCTTACGGGCCAATGGAACGGCCCTGACCCCGTGCTGACATGGGCACGAGGATCTGTATGTGTTTTTCCCCAGGATCGTACGGAACCGTTGTGGGTCCCTGAACACTTGACAAGAAGAGTCTCGACATCAACTGACCAGCAACAAGAGATACCACAACAATCCTGTGATGAGGATCTTCATTCTGCTAAGTGCTCTGGCTCTGGTGCTGGTGCCGATGGCACAGGCAACACCAATGCGGTGGTGGGCAGTGGCACGGGCATGGCCAATGCCGATGCCGGTTCATGGTAATTCTAGTGTCCTCCCCACTCTTTTTTCAACCTCATGTGAGATGTCTGCTCCCTGTGCCTCTCCAAGAGGGGACATGGAGAGAATTTTTAATCAATCTCAAGTTAATCTCACAGGAGTTTTTTGTTTCAGCCTTAGAAACGCTAATTGCATTAGCCTTAAGACCAAAAATTTGACTAACTGGGAGGACCCATTGCGGTTCAATCAGGCCTCAGGAAGCATTATCAGTGCTGTATTGAGCAAGGTAGCTTCGGGGAAGCAGTCAGGCTCAGGGACCCCCGCAAACAGCAGCTCTGCTCTTAACATAACTACCTTGGCTATTATCTCCGAGGTACTAATCCCAGTGCCTCCTTCTTCTAGTAGTATTCATGATGCCACTTATTTCAAGGCCTCTCTTTACTGTTCCCCTAATATTGGTTTCCCCCCAACATTTACGCCTTGTCAAGATCATTCTTGGGAGAAACATCAAGTTGCTAAAAGTTTCTCCCTTTCCCCCTCTCTTAAGAGGTATGTTTATAACTTTAACAATAGTGCCAGCTCCTCTAAAGGAGTAGGTTGGTCCTGGTTTCAATGGCTGATTTCCAATGAAAAGGGGGCTTCAGCCGATATTTCTGCACTGGCTCAGTTGGTAGGAGCCAAAAGTTGGCTGGCTAATATTTCTGGTACTGTTAGGGAAAGTGAACAAGGTAATAGACTTACATCTGTTTCATTCAACTCTCTGTTGTATAATGCCACATTGCCTCCTGCAATGGTCTGTGTCCAATCCCCCTTCTTATTCCTTTTGGCTAAGGCCACCTCATCGGGGATGCTGGATTGTTCTCATACTACCTGTCTCTTATCTGAGTGTTGGAATGATTCCTGGACTGTAGCAGTGATTATGAAAATTCCAACTTTCGTCCCAATCCCGGTCACTGCGGATCCTGATAAATTCCCTATTGTTGAGCTACTTAGAGTCCGCAGAGATTTTGGAATCACAGCAGCTATAGTGACAGCCGTGGCGATATCTGCTGCTGCAGCGGTTACGGCCGGAGTGGCTATGGCCAATCAAGTACAAACTGCTGCCACTATTAATCAAGTTGTCCAACAAACTTCCACCATACTTGAATCCCAAAATACAATTAATTAACATATTTTGTCAGGGATTTTAGCTGCCAACCAAAGAATAGGCTTACTCCAAGCTCAGGTAGAAGAATTGGCTGACTTAGTGCTTTTGGGTTGTGTTGACCAACATGCACATTTATGCATAACCTCTGTCAGATTTAATGATTCCAGGAATGCTTCCCGCATCATTGGCGAATTTTTGGCTGGAAATTGGTCCGTGGAAGCGGAAGACATGATCCAGTCTCAACTAACCCAGATAGCTGTCTTGAATAGCACTCGTGTTGATCCCGTGACTTTGGGTCAATTCACCAATTGGATATCTTCTGCTTTTTCCTTTTTTAAAGAGTGGGTGGGGGTAGGCATTTTTGGTGCAATGTGTTGCTTCGGTATGTTTCTCTGTTTGTGGTTTCTCTGTCGCCTCAAGGCCCGCAATGCTCACGATAAGGCTATGATCATCCAAGCTCTTGCAGCTTTAGAAAATGGCAATTCACCTCAAGTCTGGCTTGCACAGCTTAAACAGTAAATCTTTGACATGGTCGTTGCACCCCAAGTTGTTATAACATTGCACTGGGATCGGCATGTCTTTCCTCGTTATTCTCTTAGTGTTGGAAAGCCCTTGCACTCTGCCAGTCTTGCTGCCATTGCACGCAGGTGGGTTTCCACACTAATGCTTCTCTATCACCTTAAAGTCCGTGCCTTTCTTTCAGGGTGCTGTCAACTCGTTTGTCGTTGTGTACAGCCACAGAACAGCCTCAGCTGTCCCCCTTCGTCCACCTTCATCACGATGCAGGATGCGAGGCAAAGCACTGCACTTGAGTGATCCCTCAACGGACCTCAAGGAAAGCATGTCCTATTGCATGCGGGTTTGACGTCCACGCCCCCGCCCTACGAAAAAAGGCGTCGGCTGATATGGGGTCAGGTCTGGGGAAGGCGCCTCCTTAGGACTGAACCATACATTGCAGCCGCTTCTGCACAGTGGGATAGGACCTCTACTTTCGCCTACATTGTTTTATAAATTAGAAGGGGGAACTGTGGTAAGCCATTGTTGTAGATTGTGGCCGCCATTAGAAGATGGCGCCGGCCTCCACTGTGGCCTGTGGTAAACAAATTCTTTTGTGGAGAGTTGGCACGCTATCCCTTGCCACCCTATAAGAAAGATCCACGTGGCGGCTTAAGATTGGTATGTGGGAGGCTTTATTAGGCTGTGCTTGGGTGCTCGAGAGGAGAGGGGGGTCACTAGAAGATACTTTAATCAAGGCCTGAATAAACTGCTGAAAGAAGATTCCTGAGTTGCGTCTTCCTTGCGGGCAAGGGGTCGCGACAGGGCCCTACATTAAAAAGGTTATTACAATCTTTTGAAGGAAAGTATATGTGATATATGTGAATGGCAGATAATGTTTAAAAAATTGGAATCTTCATGGTGTCTTACAGGTGCTTTGTTAGGTCTGAATCACAGCCCAGTCATGTATTAGTAGGCTGCATGAGGAACATTGCTAATCTTTGTTCTCAAAAATTATTCCCATTGTAGAGATGAGAAAACACAGGTTTCTGGACATCAAAAGGCAACTCAGCAACACACACAGAACTACCTGAATACAGAACAGTATGAAATTTCTTCAAAGCTTAACAAAATTTGGTTTGCTCCTTATATAAAGAATGTCAGTCTGGAGAAATATTTTCTTCCTCATTTTGAAGAGAGTACCTCAAAAATACTTCCTAGGAGAAACACAACTGATTTAGCATCTTACATGTTAAAGGAACTCTTCTAAAGCAAGATCTATCAAACCAGATTTTTATAGAGGGCAAATGCTTGGAGATTACAGGGTGTAAGAAGCATATCACATGCCCAGAGACTGAGCATGACTCAAAAAAGAAAATGATCTAAAACACTTATAAGATGTTAGGAAAATATTATGTAACTATTTCTAAAAATAAATTCTTTTTGGTTGCTATTTCCACAAATATCACATCTCTGGTAATAGGATAGGCTGAGATTGATAAAGATGACAATATTTGAAATAACGGCTTCTGCCTCATTTTCTCCTAATATATATACTATTAATATGGTATATGAAACAATGATCAACAAACTATATTTTTTTGTATAAGAAACATTTTCCTCTGAAGTTTGTCTTGAGATCTCAGCTAACACAATAATTATCTTCTGCAACTTCACATTCCTTTTCTCGCACAAGATCTAACCCTAGAACTTTACCATTGGTTTCTTGGCCCTAATATATCTAGGGATTCTGAAAATTATGGGGTTTATAGTTACAGATGTTTTTGTCTCAGTATTTTGGAGATTACATCAAATATAAATTAATAATCCACTTTCACAGGTTTGGGGGAACTTCTCCATTTTTACCATCTGCCTGCTGTGTGTTCTCTATGACATCACCAGCAGCCCCAGAAGCTCCTGCTTGGCAAAGTTAAACCATAAATTCTCACATCAGAGCCTGTGCTTCCTTGTTCCTTGTGGGAATTCTGCATGTTCTTGAATGCTTGCTTCTCACTTTCTTCTACTGCCATTGTCAATGTGACCTAATGTGATCTTATATTTATTACTGTATGCTGAATAATTATACCAATGTATTACTTTCTAAGGCATTTATTTAAAATATTTGAGGTGTTCCAGGAATTCTTTTTTATAGGGCTCATATCCTCAGTTCTTTATAAAATTCAATAAATAGATAAACCTCTAACTAAAAAATAAATAATGTTATCACTGTTAATACCTGAACATTAAAATAAATAAACAATATTTAAAACTCTCAGCCCATAGGTATAAGGACTTATATTACATAGATCAATTTGTTGGAAGACACAAACAACCAAAATGCATTTTGTCCTTGGTGATCATTGTACTGGGAAGAAATTATTGGTTTTAGCATTGGACTCTCACCAAGCCATGGATTTATTAAGGGTAGAACACTGGTATTTTCTTCTGTAACCATGACATGGTATCAATTATATGTAAAAAGGAAAATAAATAACAGAAATAAGAAATGGTTCCCTCAGAAAAAGAAGACATTACCAGCACACTGTAATCATGCACAGAATATCCAAAATGTGGCCTCTGTCTACTGGGGCATGTACAGAAAGCATGAACATGTATACCTGATGGGAGAAAGAAAAAATGTTCCAATCTTCCAGCAAATTGGGCTTCATTATTTGAAATTATAAAAAGTAGCCATTGATAAAGCAATATTTATTGCAGGACTGAACATTGAATGTACATTTGCAAGAATATAAAATAGATTCCCAGAACTTTTCAATACAGAAATATTGATAATAAATAAAGTTCAGAAATAGCCCGAATGTCCATCATTTGTCTAGTTCCAACTTTGGTCAACCTACACCATGGGAATTTAAGATTTTTGCATATGTGGAGTGTTTTCCAGGTTGTTTCATTGAGTAAAAAATAAGGGGCAGACAGGATATACAGGAGCACTCCCTTTTGGGTAAGAAAGAAATTTACATAATAACTTATTATTGTTATTGCCTCTTACCAGAACAAGAAAAAGTAAGAATATATACTAGAAACAATTAAAACATATGTTTATGAAGGGCAATGGGAAAAGATTAGTGGAGATGGAATATAGGTGAGTCATCAATCTATTTTAACTGGGTTTATATTTGAGCCACATAAGCAACAACCACGTTCAAAACATAGAATAAAATCAAAGGACAAAAATCAAGGGCCAAAAGACAGGTAAAAGTCTGACAACTCAAACATGAACCATACTATTCTATGACTAATTAATTTCTTAAGCTTGCATGATTTCCAGGATCTTTTTCTCCAGTGTGATCAAAATTTTTACCTAAAGTAGCAATGCTTGTTGTGATGTAACATTTACTGATCAGTAATTGACATTAAAGGATCCCAGGATTCATATGCAATGTTTAGTGTCTGCACAGCAAGGGACAACATGGGTTTTATACTTTCTCCATTAGACTGAAGTCTCCAAGTGCAGGAGCCACTTCTTATCTAGGGTGAGCAGTCTGGTGAATTCACAGATACGATTATTAACATACACTGAAGAATTCTTTGAATGTTTAATGCCAAGAACACAGAGAGGACTTGACAATTACTTCCAGGTCCAGATTTCAGAAGCTTGGCTATACACACTTGGGGGAAAATGACCAGTCCTAGACCCTGTGTGAGTATGTATTTGAATGTTGTGGTAGTTTATCATGAGCCTAGGCAGACAAAGGTGTGGTCTTGCAAGGCAATTAAGTCATGTGGGTAGAGCCATGAAGTGGGATTATTGTCATTTATTAAAAGGGAGCTGCAAAGAAACTTCTCAATTTATCCTGTGAGGACACAGATGGTGCACTTCCTTACTCTCATCAAGATGCTACAATAATTTATGGTAGACTGGGTGGTTTATAAGCCACAGACACTCATTTTTCACAGTATGTAAGATCAAGGAACAAGGCAATTCAATATTTGGTGAGGACATTTATCTGGGCATCCCTCATGTATGTGCCTATGTACATGCATATACAACAGCAAGGAGCTTGGGGCTTTCCACCAAGCACAATCCTCACATTCTGCATTTCTACATGTCAAATTTGGGAAACCCCACTTTTCCCCATCCCTGAAAGGCAGTCCCAGACCTCCTGTGGTGTTACTCTCTGAGCTACCTCTTTAAGGTAGGAGTGAAGCCTGCTTCTAATCTGTACTCTGGACTCTGCTCTCACTTCCTCAGCCCTGCCTGTACCCTGGTTAGAGCCAGGCCTTCCATTGTATCTGTACCTCCTTTTACTGATCTATGATCTGATCATTATGTGCCAACACTTTTCCATGATCATTTGTGCATTTTTCCCCTCTGTTCCCACAGCTACAATGAAGCTGCCATTTGCTAGCTGTATTACCTTAAACAAGTTAACTCGACACAGCTGAGCATCCCTGTCCTGCAACATGGATGTAAACATGGCTTCATCTCATGGAGTTCTTATTGCCAGTGAAGGGGGCAGGGGGCAAAAATCTCAAAAACAATAGTCCAATACATGGTTATCAATGGCTCCTGATGTCATTAAATGTTACCATTACTAGCTGTCAATCTCACTTCACAACATGGGGACATGAATCCCTGAGAAGTAAAAAAAAATAAAATAATTAAGTTCAGTGGGCCCAGGTCTGCTCTGACTCTAGATTCCCTGTCCCCAATCAGAGCTCAGGGCCAGGATGAATACAACAGTGCCACATGAATAGAGGACTAATGTAAAGCTGATAAAGGCAGTTTCATGAATGGACAAAAGGGAAAGAATTGTGGGAAGGAGCCAAATCCTATATCTGACACCTGGAGATTCAGGAGGTTTTACCTTCATATTGACTCCCTCCTCTTGAGAATAAAACTGTACTGAAAACAGACCCACAAGACAGGTTAGTCATCAATGCAGACAATAAAGGACACTCTGGAAGTTACCGGGCTGTTTGGTGCATGTACAAGCAGTCAGAGCCACAGATTGAAAGACCTTAAATGGTTCACATGAGACCATTTTCGTCCTTCATCTTCATTCCCTGACTCAAACAATGTCAGGCTGAGCTTGGACACTGAAGGTTCTGTGTGCTGGCAGGTGACATACCCAGAAAACTGCATCTACACATTTTTTCACAAATTTACTCATTCTACTCAGCCATAAACAAGAATGGAATTATACCATTTGTGGGAAATGAATGAACCTAGAGATCATCAAATTAAATGAAATAAATTAGACTCAAAAAGTCAATTGTCAAGTGTTTTCTCTCATATGTGAAAGGTAAAAGGAAAAATGGAGTGAAAAAAGAAGTGGATCTCAAAAAAATTGGAGAGAGAATAGTGGAGTTTAGACAGATGGAAGAGAAGATAAGAGAGATGATTCAGGCACTGAGAAATGAGACTGATCAATGATGTTATGCCCATACATGTATATGTCACAAATGAATATACTAATAAAATCACCAGTCCTTTTATGTATTTTTTTTGAAACAGGGTTTTGCTAAGTTATTCAAGGCTTTGCCAACAGACAAAAAGCTGGGTGCCCACAAAGCAAAAATACAAGGGCCTGTCATCCCCCTGGCTTATGTAGCATTCACTAGGCACCAAGTGCCAACTATCTATGACTTCATTTAATTCTCACCACAGTCTTGGGAAGCAAGTGGCATCAGCCCAATCTTAAAGATAAATAAATAGAAGTTGGGAGATGTTAAAGATCTATTCAAGCTGAGTTGAGGTGGCACATGTCTGCAATCCCAGCAGATTAGGAGGCTGAGGCAGAAGGATTACGAGTTAAAAGCCAACCTCAGCAAAACTGAGGTGCTAAGCAACTCAGTGAGACACTGTCTGTAAATAAAATACAAAAGAAGACTGGCGATGTGACTCAGTGGTTATGAGCCCCTGAGTTCAATCACAAGTACCAAAGGAAAAAACTCTATTCAAGCCTCTAAAAATATATAAAAGCCACAATACAAATGTAGAATATGTTCTCAAGACCTTGGTCCATTAACATTTATTTAATACTAGTCATAACATCTAGGAACCTCCCTGAAAGATTAATAAATCCAATGCTTAAGAGTACTCTCCAGAGATTATTGTTTCACTGATTGGAGCTAAAGTCTGGGTATCAGGGTAAATGAATCTAATGCTCACAATTAGGAATGGAATCACTTTTCTATTAAAAATCAGGGACGCTTAAACAAAGAGATTGGACTCACCTGCTCAATGTTGTGTGTCAAGTCCACAGGAAAATCAGGGTGTATGTCTGTACTTCTGTAGCTCTCCAAAGAGCTCTCTGTGGCTCAAAACAAAAGGAGACTCCACAAAGCTGGGGGAGACACAAGCCAACCACTCTGCCACAACTCACCCAACAATACTCCCAGAGAATAAGTGAACATATAGGAGACATTTCCAAGTGGTACCTTGATGATCAATTGGCGCGATGCAAGGAAATAGGGCACAACCAACTTCAGCAAAGGCAGAGGTGTGGCTGGGCCAGGACGGGGGCTGGTATAGAGGATAAACTTTTCCAGGGCACATAAAGCCCAGGGCTTCCTCCTCCACAAATGAGCCTTGCCTTATCACACAAATGCTTGTTCAACTAGTTATGCTCTTCTCCTATTTTATATCTCTCTTGCACATGGCTTTGGAGGTCTCATGCTTTGGTATTTCTTATATTTTTTATGCATCTTTCAAACTATCCCAAAATCAACCATGTAGAATATTACCTGTACCGGTTATAGTTTTATTGTATTACCATTTAGTTCAAGTTTCCAAATCTCTCTGAAATACCCTTTTTATTTTTTATGACACTTTTATTAACCCTTCACATATTGACAATGGTTGTGATGAAGCAGTATTTTCTGATTTCAACACCTGGAATATCAGTGACCTGCTTAAAATGATTGCACTTTCTTTTGATTCTCCATCACAAGTCTCCATTTTATTTTTTACACTTTATATAACTTTATATATAGTACACACAAGCCCAAGCTAATATTACATGGTTTCTCTAAGAGAAAGGGCAGACCTCCCCTCTACCACCATTAGTGAGTATGAGGGCTCATCACAGGTTCCTTAGGGTGGCCTTCCGGCATGTGCTCTGGCTCAGCTCCATGTTCAATCTTTCTGTGATCTCCTCAGCCTGTGGCCTTCAGTTGTTGTTGTTGTTGTTGTTGTTGTTGTTGTTGTTCTTCTTCTTCTTCTTCTTCTTCTTCTTCTTCTTCTTCTTCTTCTTCTTCTTCTTCTTCTTCTCCTTCTTCTTTTAAAATTTGAGATTAATTTTAATATTTTACACAGAGCCTGAATCATGAAACTGCCACTTTGAAAATGGTGGCATACAGAAACAAAAGTACCCAGAAAACCAGGTGCTTCATTTGGGAACAAGCTAGAGAAGAGGAGCCTATCACACATGATAGAGGTAGGACCCTCAGAGCCATAGTGGAACCATTGGAGGTGCCAGGAATCCCTCATGCCAAAGTTGAGGCATTGTAAATTGTTTAATGGGACTGGACTAATTTGATATTATGATCAGAATAATAGCAACTTTGACTGGGACATGATTCCAATTGAAATGTCATTCCAAATAAGTCCAGAAAAAAGTTTGGAGACCAGCTCTCCAAGGATTGCTGTTATCCAACAAAGAAGAAAGTAAAATTAAGAGAAAGCTGACATGTTACACTGGGAAAGCCACAGTTCTGTGTTTTCCAGGGGAATTTTTGTCATTTTTTATAGATATTCAAATTATAGGCCTACAGAGACAGAACTTAAAGATGGCTTTCCTTAAAACGTGCAACTCTTTAGGCTGTTACCTGCACCACATCCTCCCTGGCCTCATCCATCTGGATAAGTGCCTCTGCATTCTTAGATTCAGAAGTAGTGTGCAGCTGGTTCATGGAAAGGCTGTGGAAGGAGGGAATTTTAGCATACTGGTGAGGTTTCTTGTAGCTGCAGAAGAGAGACTTCAGCTCCAACAGTTCTACTCAGCCTAGAAAACTGTGTTCCATATGGTACATTGAGGATATTTTCTTCTAACAATGTTTGCTTCTTTAATTCATATCCTCCTAAAATAAGTCATTTTTAAAATAGGGAATGATAATTAATTTTAGTTTCCCATTTGTTCTAAGTTTAATGAGTTCTACTGATACAACTTACATATGGAATGTCATCTAGAGATTTTAAACATTACTTATTTGTATACATATTATAAAAGAAGACATGAGTTTTAACTTGGTGTTTTATAAACCTTTATTTTATTTATTTTCATGTGGTGCTGAGGATCAAACCCAGGACTTCACACATACTAGGCAAGTGCTCCACCACTGTACCATATCTCCATTTGTAATTTAGCATTTTTTATTTATAAACTTGTTACTGTAATATTAATAAAAAATAGAACTACTAATGATGTGAATTTTATAATTTGACTAATTATAAGTTTTAAAATTTTTAGAAGGAAATGAGATTCTATGTTCAAAACTTCATTTTATAGAGAGCAATATCACAATGCCATAAACTACTTAAATTTCTCATAAAGTCTTTGGATCCAATTTAATTCAAAAAATTAAAAATTTCCTGACCCTGTACTCTCTCAGTTAAGAAATGACAAGTAAGAGGATCATGATAAAAGGGTTTGGAAGCACACTGAAAATTTTTGAATAATCAAATGAACATGCTAATAATTTTCCATTCCTGGATTAAAAATACACAGGAATATAATTTCCAAGTTTAGAGGAGGAATATTTGTGTTTATTAGTTCTTTATGTATTAGTTTTATGTGTGCTTATATACATACATATATGTCCTTTCGAATTTCTGTTACAATAAAAATGTCCGAATCTAATTTTTCTTAAAGGAACATTTAGGTCAGTGGAATCCCATCCTACCCTGATCACTGTACTTAAATTTCTGAAGTTTTCACAAACTCAGTTGTTTTTTAGTTGTGTTTGTTTTTTGTTGTTGTTGTTTGTTTTGCTTTTTTTGTTTTGTTTTTTTGCTTGTTGTTTGCTTCTTTAGCATGAACAAATAATTGTGAACCTATCTCCTTCTCTGATCACTGAAAAGCAAAGAACAAGATGACACAGGAGAGCCAAAGTTGTGGGAAAGAAAAGCAGGACTTGAATTTTACATAACCACATCAATCAGAGAGACAGACTGCCCTGTAAGACTCCTTGGGTTTCCCAGTAATGACAGCTTGGCATCTGTGAAGAAGCACTCTCTGGTTTCCTGTTTCTTTACTTTAAGATTCAACAGATCTTAACTTTATGAACCATATAAATTTATTGACCATCAACTATGTGAAATTTTAAGGCTAAACTCTGGGATGAAGAGTTCTTTAAGCCAATGTTCATTTTCTAGCTTGCAGGGTAATTGCTCTCTAATCTAGAAACTGTGTGATTACCAAGAATTTCTTAAAGAATTCTATAAATAGAAAGAGGCATATAATTTCAAATTACTCATATAAGCATATATTACATTAATACATATGAATAAATGAAGCATATGAGATCACAAAACAAAAACATGGATCTAAGACTCCTGACACAGCTATGAAAGTGCTGTAATTACAAAGCAAAATAATTGCCTTTTAGGTCCAAAGCATGAGGTTTCAATGTCCTGTAGCTAATAATGTCTATACCTTCTTTATTTCAAATTTATTGCTGTGCTTGCATTATTATATTTTTTTGAAGGATCATGTGTTGATCTAGTGTTTCATTTCAAACAAATCTCTAAAAAGCACTAAGAATTTTTCTTCTAACATCCATCACTCATAGTATTAGTACCATAGTTATATGGTGAATTTTGAGCCTAAAGGAGAAGTTTACTTAAAATTTAAAAATTATGTGTAACTGAAAAGGTAGAAGATATATTATATTAAAGCTGACATTATTGTCTAGGAAATAGGAATATGCCAAAGAAATTATTTCCAGGTATTTTGTCAGTTTTGATTTACTGATCTGTGTATAATAAATAAAGTTTAATTATATTTGCAGATTTATAAATGTGCCTTGAGAAAGAATATTAGTGTATTTTGCTTCTACATCTAAGTCTAGAAAATTTACATAATATAACAAAAATTACATGATTTGTGTAGAAATGCTATTCACTGTATCTTTATAGTATTTTTGGTAGATTCATGGCTTTGGAATTTTTGCTTCAAATATATTTTGTCAAAAATAAACAGAAATTGTTCATAAAGCTTTTTGTTTTATATTATATCATCAATTTATGGTGACATTATTATTCTCTTTCAAGCACAACCATATATAAAAATAGTGATTCTTTTCTTTTTCTTGGTGCCATGTTATCTTCCAAAATTCTTATCCTTTTTGAAAAACAATGATAATTTTGTAGTGCTGAATTACTTCCTTATAAAGCCTATATTATTTCCTCAATTTTAATCATGGATCTAAATTTATATTAAAATGTATTGAACATTTTTGATTGTGTATTATAAGCCCATCAATTAAGCTAAGTATTTTACTTAATGATCCAGATCTTCAAATATACAAGTCTATTTTACCCACAATGAATTAAAGTAACAGTCAAAGAGAAACAGAAAATGAGATAAACATCCACAATGAAAAGAGGAGGTGATCTCCAGTGACAAAAGACTTCGAAGAACTTCTGGAAAACAAAAAAGTCTGGAAGCAGATTAAGGAGGCATTTGAGTTCTAATTAAGGCTTCCAGGGAGGTAGACTAAGACCATGACTAGGCATCTTGGAAGTCAATGAGTGAGTATGCTTCAGATCAGCACAATGGAAATAAAGGGAAGGAAGCACGTTTGGGTGCAGAAAATCTGGGGTTGCAGTCTGATCTCAAAGGAGGCTTCTGCTTCCTCAAAGTAAAATTTTGGAGCTGTCTTGCACTCTCATATTTGTTCCTACATTGAGACATGGAGTGTGATTTACATGAGTTCCAAACAGTCTTGAGTGTAGGATGCCTTGAATGGTCATAGCCACAAAACTCTCTTCTCCTGATGAAAGTATTTTTAAAAGACCACTTTCAGCAATTGTCTGGCAAATGAGTCCTTCAGTCCTAATGGTGCCATAAAGCACAGTTCCCTATAGTGACACCACAAAAATTCACTTTTCAGTCTAAGTTCTGTACTTAGTTTATGGTACTGGTGAGACTCTATTCCTAAAGAAAACTTATAGGAAGGGAAAACAGTCCAATTAATTACAGTTTTGACAGCTGTGTTAATCGAATGTCATACTAATGGTCATCTTATGTCTCTTCTGTTGTTCATTTTAAATCCCGTAAAAATGTTTCTTTTGATCTCTATAACTTAGCTGATTGAGTGAAACTTATACTCTTCCCCAAATTATTTGAGCCTCCTCACCATAATTTTCTCAAGAAACAACTACTACTCTTTTTTTTAACCATTATTGTAGGGCAAGTGAGTACTAAAAAGTAGAAAATAGGATTATCTGTTTTCAGATTGCATTATCTGATTTTTGTCATCATTGCAACATGGAATAAATGTCCTTCTGTTAAGGAGAATGAAGTGACGTAGCTAGGATTGTAATTTCTTCTCTTCCTTTCTGTTTTCTCATGTTGGAAAAGTGTCCTCTTAAATAATTAGAATTTCTAAAACTGGAGGATGCAGAAGAATGGTGTAAGAAAATATAATTGCCAAGTTGGTTAATGGAAATGGTCGTGAGTGAGGACTCTTCAACTTGGACTTTCTGGCTCCTGGATGTATGTAGTCTATCTCTTGGTAGCACAAACTGATATAATGAAATTTAAGTCATGGTCTTAATCTACCTCCTGGAGAGCCCTAATTAGAACTCAATATTCCAGTATTCTACCATGCCAGTAGCTTTTTGTTTCTTTTGTAGATGATAATAGAGTTGATACCATGGTCATAGACCAATAGCAATATCTTTATTTTTGTTAAGTGTGGTCTGATTGAATTTTAGGCATAATCTCTTGACACTTCATTAGTGGTGTTTGCTTAGCATTTATTGTCTCTAAAAGCAAAGAGTAAAAAAAAAGTTTGAGTTTTTCTGCTTAAAATTATTTCTCAGTTAAGAGGTCCACTTGTTATTTTATTATGAGAGAATGATGAAAAGAATTATGCTGTAACAAGAACCTAGAGATAGACCTCTCCTCCAAGCTGACTGGGTATTTGGAAGAGGTATTTGATAGATAAAATGCAGTTATGAAAACCATTATGGTACTCAGTCCTCATTCATCCTGTGCAGCATCCAAGGCTGGATAAAAATAACTAGCCAAGTCAAGTTGTCAACTTGGCTGTCTTGTTCAATGTCCATGATGTATGTGCTTTCATATGTGATAGCATGAAATCCCATGATTTACACTGCATTGTCTCTCTCCTTATTACTGTACTCCCCAAATTTTATAGTCATCAAAAGTTTCTTCTAGACCCTTGATCAAGTCTTGATTTCTTCCTATTAGTTAATGTACTTTATTACCTGAGGTAACTTCTTTATCCACATAAAATTAAGGATGAAGTGTGCTGCCAAGTATTCTGCTCTTTAGAACGAGTTTTTTTTTTTTCATTTTTTAAGGCTAACCCTGAAAGATATTGTACAATGGTCTTATTTTATTTCAGTTTACTTCTAAATGAAGAAAACTCATATTTATTTCTAGTAATATTTTTATAAAGATTCACCAATTTCCTCTTCAATCTGATTCGCAAAAGGGACCTTTTTCCAAAGAAGGAAATGAATAGGTGTTGTACCATTTCTTTGCTCTGAAATTGATTGGGGTTTTCTGAAAAAGATTGTAACTTCAGTGACTATCTTCTTGGTTAGTTATTTACTTAGTTATTGGTCACACTCTACAAGTGTGACCTCAGGGGAAATACCAAGGAAGATATACAGTAAAATAAGTAGGAACTATCAATTGATTATACCTTTGTAACTTAAGTAAGGTTTTTGAAGTACTATATGACTTTCATATCTCTCTGCCTTCCATTTAAAATCAAAATATAAATTCATCTTTATTTTTTATGTATCACCAATAACTTTCTAAAAATACAATTTACACCTATTTTTCCTAACCTTGTTCATGATTTGTCTATTTTCTTGATTATATGATTTTTTATAACTGATACTAACTTGATAATCTGTATCATTTCCTGATTTACAAACACTTATGGATTTTTGTATCTTTTTTAGTTATATTTGGCCTCCAGTAACTAAGGGAAAGACCCCTTTCTGTCTGCTCCTCCCAGCCCTCCTTTAACCTCTCAGCTTTCCAGACCCTTATGCAGTTGGTTGTAAATTCTACAAAATTTTTCACTATTTTTCAAGACTAAACAAAAAATCAAAAACTTTAAGAAATACTTTGAAAAAATGTGCAGGGAGAAAGCAGCAACATATTTTTTCATAATTAGGCTTTTTAAATTTTTTTTAACATTTGTCTGTATTTAATGTGGTTCAGCCACTGATACTTCATCAAAATAACAGTTTCTTTGCTGAGTTCAGGTGACCAAGGAATAGCCACACCCTCAGAACAAAACAAAACACACACACAAAAAAAGAAAAAAAAAACAACACAGAATCATCTTTAACCTTACTTTTTAAGGATGTTTCAGATCTCCATAAGATTCTGTGTTTAGTTGAATTTTAACTTCTTTTTGTATTTGAAGAGAGTGTGACTCTTGAACTTGAAACCTTTTATTCTAAGTAACTTTGTGGTTTCTGATGAGGTTAAGGGGGTGAGAGGTTGAAGGGAAATTGGGGGATTCTTTTGTATCATAACATGAAGTTTCCCGCACAATCTGCTTTCAGGTGCCAGACTTCAAGTTTTTCTTACACTGGTATACTTTGATTATTTTTACTTCCCCTTTACCCAAAAGTTTTAACAGCATTTTATCAAACTGCACTTACTAAGAACAATTTTTAAAAATATAGTTATAGTTCACTTCACCAGTCTGCACTTATTGCTATGGTTTCACTCCCCTGCTATGCCACTTTTTGGTGTCTGAAAAATAAACATAGTATTTTCCATATTTTACCCAGTTTCCTATAAGTATATATTGGAAAGAAAATCAGGTCTGGAAATATTCCACTTTGATTGAATGCTATATTCAAGAAAATAAAATTTAAATATTCTAAATATATCTCCAGAATTTCTCAAGTAGCTACGCTTAAAAAAAAAAAAAAGAGAGAGAGAGAGAGAGAATATCCTGAAAAGAAAAACCATGGTCAGCTTCAAGAATAGAACCCAAGTATTTATCACTAATGATGAATTATAGATGATAAATACAGAATAACCTCATGATTTAAAGGAAAACTAGTATTCAATCTGGTATTCTAAACTGAAGCAGACTGTCCTTTAATAATAAATAAAAATAGATTTTCATAAATGATAAAATTCTAAAAAGCTATTTTCTGTGCCTCATTTCAAAGAGAGTTACTCAATATAGAAGAAATACAAAACAAAGGGAGCTGAATTTGTGGACGAAACAGTGGCTGTAACTACGGAGCTGAAGAAAGTTATGCTGATTCTTCAGTAGACTTTGAAAATGGTTTTGTTAGCATACCTCAGTCCTACCTTCAAAATGATAATTTAATAGAAATATTAGCTAGTGAGTAGTCAAGTGACTGAATGTAGCAAAAGTTAGAAGATTCTAGTGATCTATTTTCCTCACCACACACACAAAAAAATGAATATTAGAAAATACAGAAAAAACAAATTGAGGAAAAAGAAAGTAAAATCCCAATAAACACAAATAATGGAAAGTCAAATTCTGCATATGAAATACAGTAAAATGTGCTATTTTTTAACATTTGATGGGATAGAAGAAAGTAGTATTGATTGTTCTTGATGGGAAGAACATCCCTCCATGAGCAACATTCATGTCCTGATATTGGATGTCAGAAAGGCTAATAAATTAGACAAAGAAATCATTCCTACTTCTGGTGTGTGTTTTGCGATGAAAACTATTTTAAAGTCAAATCTGTGAAAATTCCTACTGGTTTTTAAACTTTATAAATTTTATGTAGACAAAGAATGCAACACATAATTATTTTTAAAAGAGAATAACTAACTGATGAAGCATGAACACAGGGACTTGTAACTATTAAATAATAGAGTGGGGTGTAGTGGTATGTACAAATGCTGATACTCAGAAAAAATAAAGTGTCCAATGTAGATGAAGCAGGAAATCACAGAACACATATCATTATGATTACATAAATGATAACCAATTAAACACTAAAGCCTTTTAATATTTGACTCTTTGACCTTAAGAGAAAAAATGGCCCCATAAGCTAAATTGTTTTTCCTCCCTCTCTCATTGCAATTGGAGAAAATAATGGGAATCCTTAATACTTCGTGAAGGGTTTTCTATGTATATATTTCAAAATTATGATCAATATCAGACAACTAGTAGTAGGTATTGCTAAATTTAGTTGCCTTTTAGAACTTTACATAGTTGCAGATAGAGTGGAGGCTACTGATTTGGGTGTAAATTTTGGAAACTACTGTTTTATATAGTCCTGGGGATTGAACCCAGGGGTGATTTATTACTCATATATATTCACAATTCTTCAGTATTTTATTTTGAGACCTGGTCTCAGTTAACAAGGCTGGCCTTGAAGTTTTGATCCTTCTGCCTCAGAAACTATGATTTTTGAGATTACAGGTGTGTACCACCACATCAAGCCTGGACACTACCTTTTATTTTTTTACACGAATCTAATAATCAAAACTATTTTAAATATCCCTGCTTTTTCTTTGCTATAAAATATTCAATACTACCTTCCCAAATTGGTTTTCACCATCACATTCTTTTTTTTTCAAAAGGCCAATCTTCATGTTGTGTAGTTATACATTTTTTTTACCATAAAAATATACTCAATAGATTGTATTCTGAGTTAGCAAGTCAATTTTATATGTTTCAGAAAAACAAATTGCCATAAATTGTTCTGGTCATGCTCTTAAAGGTAGTACCTTTCTCTTAGTCATCATCAAAAAAACAGGAGAAAATTTAGTAAAGTCAAAAGCTATGATTCAACAATTGGCTAGTTGTTTCAACCAGATGTTTAGATTTGATTGATTCTCTTTAAAATTTCTTATTCTGATTGTTCTGATGGCTTTTCCTATGATATTTAATAGCTCAATTTAAATGCACTAGTTTATGTGAAAAGTGGATACTAAGGGAAATAAATATCTGGAATAAATTAATATTACTCAATATGTTTCTGATGATTATATACAGCTTCCTCCTACCATTCTGAGATTGCAATTCATAGAGTTTTAAATGACTTCCATTCCTCACTATATTTCACTAATCAGCACATGCATAAATAATTTCTCAACAAATTTATATTAAATAAGTAGCAATTTAGAGAAAATCAGATGTACTTCACACCTGTGAAATTAAAAAAAAAAAATATATATATATATATATATATATATATATATATATGGCATTTTGCCAAAGAATACTTGGCATATTCAAAGAACAAAATGAAGAAATATTGCTTTCCTTTATGTCATAGGGCACAGTTTATTGTCATGTTTTTTCAAAAAAGCATTGACAGGGTTCTGGGGATGTGGCTCAAGCGGTTGTGCACTCACCTGGCATGAGTGTGGCCCAGGTTCGATCCTTAGCACCACATACAAACAAAGATGTTGTGTCCACCGAAAACTAAAAAATAAATATTAAAAAATTCTCTCTCTCTCTCTCTCTCTCTCTCTCTCTCTCTCTCTTTCTCTCTCTAAAAATTGACAGTTTCCTTATGAAAAAATTGTTGTTATTGTTTAACATAAATTTTACTTGAATTTTTTAAAAATTTTTACCCATTTGAACACTGAGAAGGTATTTGCTGTGGTCAAATACAGTGAGATACTGTTGTAAAATGCATATCTGAAACATTTGCAATTGTTTTCATTTTATATAATAGCATCATGCACACTCAGCACGAGAAGAGGTTGCTCATTAATTTTGGTATCAATACTGGGTTAAGTACATTGAAAAGATGCTGAGAAAATTACTTCTATAATGGTGGGATCTCCCAATTCTTTGTTTTCTTTTTTCCTGTGGTGCTTCTGCTATTGATATTAGTATGTTAACTTTAATTTGAATTGTCCATACAGTTTCTTAAAACATAAGACACTTAGAATTGAGGAAGTCACACATAGCATGTTTATTTCATAAACTGATATAAGATTCAATAAAAGACTTCTGCATTATTAATGCACATTTTATCAAAATTACATTAAATCACAATGTGAGATACAGTATTAAAATTTTATATAGCTAAAGGTTTTTTAACAATGAATTATAGGCACCCTAAGCAAGTATGTAGTTCCAATTATTCATTTACTTAACTTCATTCATTCATAATATAATAGTGGATAAAAACCACACATCAGAGTGTATGTTTTCGAAAAAATTGTTTGGTGAATTACTAACAATGCAGCATGCAATTTTTATTCATTATTGGTTCATCATACCCACATCTTACCCACATAGTAAGTTTGTTATAATATTCAATAAGTTGTAGCTAAAAACATGAAATACCACATATCATATTGTACAGATTATACATATTCTCGTATTATTTCTTCATCATTTTCACAAATATTTATCAGGAATTTACTATATGCTAATTAGAACTAAGTTCATCCTAATTATTTCAGATAATTAAAAAAAAAAAACCTGCAAGACCTCATTTGAAAAGGACAATATCGATTTCAGAAGTAACTACTGTTTCTCTAGTGAATAATGTATATAGAAATCTGCTAAGGTGTTGGGGTATACAAATATATTCAGGATTCATCAGAGAGTGTATACGAAAAAAAAAACATACTATTTATCATGCTATAAAAATGAAGTAAAATATCATACCAAAAGGTTAAAAAAATTAACTTTTGGGGAAAAAAAGCAAAAGGGTGCACTAGTATTTGAAATAAGCTAATAATAAATTTTACTATAATTAGTCGTTTCTGGGTCTCATTTCACACTTTAATTATCTATCTATTTTGTTAAGTATCCCTAGGGTGTTATTTGAAAATACTGGCATTCAGTGAATAATGCCACCAATTTTCTGTTCTGCAATATTAAAGAACTATTTCAAATTTATTGGAATGAATAGTTCTGTTTAAAGGTAACAATAGTTTTTCAATGTAGAAATTACTACGATAAATTTGATGCATTTGTTTCTAGATTGTCATGCATCCCTCCTCGTAAATTCTGAGATGTGTGAGAGGTTTAACAAGCATAGAAATTTGCTTATGAAAAATAAGCCATGTTGTACATGGGAAGTAAAAAAGAAAAGATGCAAAAGTCCTCCTCTAAACTTGTATATGCTGATACTACACAAGTTTATTCCAATGATGTCCGATTTGGGGTAAGGAAGCAGCTTTTCTTATACATTAGGACACAAAGTTCATGTGCTGACATTCCCATTTACACTTTAATAGAAATTCATTGGATTCCAAAAAGGGCCTTTGGTCCAAATCCTAAACTCAGTATTCTTCCTTACCTAGACTGGAATCCTGCCTACTCTCTCTATTTCACTGCAAGTTCGCTTTTACATTCAGTAGTCCCAGGTACAAGATCTCAGGCCATTGTCTATGGATTTAGAGGATTCATCTCTGCAGAACAGAATTCAAAACTATGTATCCAAATCAAGGGCCCAACAAACTTGTGTGCTTCAGATCTTACCTAGTTTTCTATTTTCATACTTACATTTCACCTCACATTCCCATAAATATCCCAGTTGCCCAATACCCGTATTCATCCAGCAGAATGACTCCAAAACCAAATCGAACATGATATGTCCCTTAACCATACTCTGTTCCCTCAATCTATTTTCCCATAACAGCAGGTCCTGAGTTGATCTTGCCATACAGGTATGTAGGGAATCCTACAGCTGCTGAGAAGCTCAAAGGTACGTGCAGAAATGATTCCTGGAGCAAATATAGGCAACTAGGTAGGACCTGTGAGGTCTAAAGTCATTTTCCATGGCCAACAACCCAGTCAGGATGAAGGGATGAGACTGAATAAGCCTCTTTCTTCTCAATGCAGGGAAGATGGATACAATCAGGTCTGTGTGGATTGCTGATCCCGGTTTCATAGGGTATATAGACCTTTATGTCTTGTGAAAGTATCACAAGAAGGTGGGGCAGCGTCCATCTCATGGGACCCTTGGAAACAACTGTTAGGACAAAGTGGTTGCCAAGGCAGTGACCACATTAACTTCCCTGAGGAAGTGACCTCACCTCACTTCCTTGGTGATGGAACTCTCTGAACTTGGGATCCAGGAGGCCAGGCATCCAGAGGCAGTTCCACTCCCAGTGAGCTCACTTAATTGTCTGTACCAAGGCCAGAGTCATTCTTTGTTGGTACCAAGTGATGTGTGGATAGCCAAATGCCTTGAATGTTCTCAACAGGGGCCTTTCCTCAGAAAGAAGTGTTGGCTCATTGCTGGCTCCTGACAACTACACAGAGATGGCCAAGGAGACCAGAGCTGAGACACGACAGGCCACTGCTGAGGAACATATTTTCACCCACCAGTCAGAAGACAGAGTGGATAGATGCAGACAAAATAAAGGGGTGGTTTGTGTGTCTCAGTGGGTGTGTGTTTCAATTTGTCGTTTTGTCTCATGTTCTGAGAATATGAACGAAAAAATTTTTGTTGTTGTTCTTGGAGGTGGTGGTAGGAAATGGACTGTTAACTAGTGATCCTTTTTATGTCAGTGGATCCCACTGGGTTTGTGGTTAAAGAGAGTAGAGAGAAGAATGCAGCCATGAATGTGTCCTGTCTAGTGGAAATCTTTGCAGGACTCCTCATGGCCAATTTATGAATGGACTGCTGCTTGCCTTGCAGATGGGCAACACCTACCAAGATCCTAAGTTCCTGTATTCTTCCTGAATTTTGGCCACTCTCTGAAGGGGTTCGAGGTTTTGTGTCCAAGATGTGTACCACATTCAAGCTCTGTGACGTGAGCATGGACTGGATTGCTGAAGGGCATGCCAAGCATCTCAGGAAACTCAAAAATTAGCATGACTGGTAAGGATCTCTCTGTAGAATCCCTGCTCGGATAGATAGTAACCCAAGTTGCATGATCAGGAGCTGTCAGTGCCACAGTGTTCAATTAAAGAAAAGTTTTTCTCCAGGCTACTTTGTTCCCTGTGGTTCTGTTCCCCTGAATGTCAGGGAGGTGTTTGCCTTAGGGCACTCCTTTGAGACTCCTCAAGAAAACAGTTTCAAATGGAAATGAAGAGGCCTAATCTGTGCCTTTGAAGTAAAGTGCTTTGTAAAAGCTGTGTCTGAATCAGACTCTTGGCCCTGTGTGTGGCTGTGAATTACATTCTCAACACCCAGGGAAACTCAAGAAAAATCCCATGTGCCCATCAGAATCTAAAAAGATGAAAAAGAAGTGTACTACTGGATGAAGTCTCTTACCTTCCTCTGGTCAGGCTCCTGACCCCTATGAAGTCAGAACAGGGATCCTCTGGGTCAAATGAGTTGTTGCAAGCCCTCCAGTAACTAGCACACAGGTGTTTGGGTTTTTTTCATGAGTCCAGTACACATAAAGAATCTACCCCTGGCAGGCAGGAGGCCTCTAATTTGAGAAGCAGAGCAGTATTAACTACAGGCCCATTTTATCTATCCTGTTTCTCAGGAAGGGTGTCCAGGCCACCATTACATTTGGCATATGATGGGCATGAGAGCTTTCTTAGCACACCTTCTAAGGCTGCTCACCCTATAGAAACCCCCAGCCAGAATGTTATGATGAGTGTCTGTATGGAAGAAGATGAGGGCCATGTGGGAGTGTTTTTGTTAGAATAGTGGTCTTTTGTGTGGTGGTTGGAAAAGATGACTGGGTCCACCTCAGCTTGAACTCTGGTGTGATGCCATTAGAGACTGATTACTGGAACTGCTCTCAGAGAACTATTGCCATGAATTGTGTTGGGATTTTAGAAGGCCAGGCATTAGAGGAGCCTTTGTAAACTGACATCTAGGCCAAGGGTGGCTTTCTCCATAGCACTGGGAATCTCAGCCAGGATTTCACATGATTTTGTTGTTAAAGCCTTCTCAGCTATAGTTGATAGCCAAAACTCACAGGAACCTCAGATTTTAGACCCCAATGGGCCTGGATTCCTGTGACCTTTCGCCACCCCTTGGGAACCTTGCCTGTATGCGAACTTGAGAGCTTTTACTGAAAGGAGATTCCTCAACGCTCAATGGCTCCTGAATGAATTAAAACCCACAGTGTCCACTTCTTCATTCTTGAAATATGGCTAGGCCAATACCATGAAGTTTTTGAGAATTCCATGACCAGATATGCCTGGAGAACCTTTAGATCTCCTGTTGCTCATCATGACTGAACCAGCGAGTGCCATTTTTGACTGAGTGGAATTCATGACCATGGTGAAGAACAGAGAGGCCAGTGAGTAGGAGCCAGCAGGGAACTGGGCCTGGAGCAATGGAGTGCAGGTCTGTGATCCAACATCTGTTGCGGGCCCCTGTGGTTCTGTCATTGGCTTCCAAATGACATGTGACTGACAAGGTGCAGCCAGTAGACCCGAAAATATAAAGGCATGTTGTTGTGGGGAGAGGATTTGGTGCAATGCTCAGAAACAAGTTGCTACGCTCAAGTGGGAAAGACATATGGGGTAGCAGGCCAGTTTGTGTTTTTGCCTTCAGACCCTGACTCACTCCACTTGGTAGAACTCCCTCCAGCACTGTGTACTGGTTGACCTTTTTGTATTTCAAAAACAAACACCAATTTTCCAGGGAAGCTGTAAGAAATGCCATTAAAACTGGGCTTTGAGCCAAAAGCTTCACAATGCACCCAGGGAGACATACATACCCCAACGGCTACAGTTACCTGCATAGATAGGATTCAGCTCTGCTGCCTCCTGTTCCTATTGGAAAATATGAACCCATGTCCTCCTGTTCACATAGACTCAGACCAAGCTTTCATGATCTCACTACAAAGGAAGCTAAAACACAAAGCTATATTTCTAGTGGATGAATGACAGAGGCAGATAGTCAAAAAGTCATTAGGCCAGCAAAGTTCCATGTTTGTGGAATGTTTACCCTGTCCTCTACTTTTGGGATCTCTTCTGCCACACCCAAGTTTGTGAGCTCCACAGAATTTCCAATTCCAGATATGGATTCACAGATTTTTTTCCTCTTCTCCTCTCATTGTGTCTTCTTTGGGGTGATAGTAATGTCCAGGCATTGTGGTGGATGTCAGTGGAAGATTTTTATGTGCCACGTGTTCCCATATGTATTAGACTCATTTTCCGTTTTGCCATTTGAAATACTGAATCTCTGACACTAACTCATAACCTTCTAGGCTCTGACTAACATCGATAAAAATAATGCTAAAAGAATAGAAGTAGAGGCATTTGATAGGAGGCATGGTGTATACTTGCACTTGCCTTTTGCTTCATCACAGATACATCTTATAAAACCTGTGACACATTTTTCTCATTTTACTTCTCCAAGAATTTTCAAAAGTAACAAATATGTAACTTCCTGACTTTCTGTCTCTGTCGCCTGGGTCACAATGTATATTTTTATATACATATACGTATATAATCCTACTGCCATCACAGGTATATTTTTGAGAGTACTCTCACTTTGGTAAATACGAATTTCATGGAGAGATCACTGCCCCCCAATACAATGAGGTAACTGAAAATTCAAGCTGCGGTGAGCTTTATACTTCAACAAGTTTAGACATGAAACAATGTAGAGGAAAATGAATATTTGGGGTACATATGTGAATGATATATATATCCCCTTATGAATTTCGATTGGCATACATAATAATACATTTTAATGTAATATATATATATATATATATATATATATATATATATATATAATAAATTTGCAAACATGAACTATATGTTTCATATACTTATACTACCTTGATTCTTTCATGTCCATCTGTGTGGATTTATAATCAACTTTTCAGGAGATATTTTTCAGAAATATTCATTTTCTTGACATACATATTCATTTCAAAATACTCAAAATGAACTTCAGTGAATATTGAGTACTAACCCTAATATTTCTACAGTAAGTGACCCAGTTTGACATCAATGAAAGTATATTCATATGGGACATGATGTGTATTTTGAATTAAATTTTTATTCAAAATTGTTATATTCCTATTTCTTCAGTACATATACATCATAGGATGTATCATTTCATCCACAATTCACAAATTGATATGCATATGATTCACTTTCATTCACTCCCTGTATCAGATCCCATGTATTTCTCCATGTTGCTTTAATTGCTTTCTCATGAGATTTCTTTTATATCACATAACTTTTGAATTCCATCATCATTTTCAAAGCAAAACTCAAACACAATTTTTTTTCATTAGTAACCCTAATATTACCACTACATGTATAACTACTTGGATTGAATGTTTGTATGTGAATACAAGATTTCATGTATTTTTTAATATATCAATTCAATCTATTATTTAAAATAGTAACCTTTTACATTTTTTATTCACCATATGGTCTATTCATGCATCATCTCAATATACATAAACCCAGAGTACACCTATTTTTATCCCCAAACTAAATGATAGGGTTTCAAAACATGCTCCCAGAAATGGTGGAAGAAATACTCATGTCACCTGCTCCATATATTCCATTCATCACATCATGTTCTGGACACAAATCCAAAACTCACACTTATCTTATTCTTCTACCAAAGCCTCATTTTAAAGAGGGCATGGATTAATAAAATCAACTATGTCTGCATTGCCTATGTTTTCAAATTTCAATCCTATGGTGAGTATACACTTGATTCTTTCAAGGATAGTGTGTTCAACTACCCCCCTGTTGAAATTATTCCTGATCTTATCACTATTTTGTACTTTGCCTGATCTCCTAACATCCTGATTGATATCAATTCCACAAGTGCCTTGTTGTGACTGACTCTTCATGTGTGCTGACATTCCCATTTACACTTTAATAGAAATTCATTGGATTGCAAAAAGGGCTTTTGGTCCAAATTAAACTCACTATTCTTCCTTACCCTAGACTGAAATCCTGCCTACTCTCTCTATTTCACTGCAAGTTCTCTTTTACATTCAGTAGTCCCAGGTACAAGATCTCAGGCCATTGTCTATGGATTTAGAGGACTCATCTCTGCAGAACACAATTCAAAACTATATATCCAAATCAAGGGCCCAACAAACTTGTGTGCTTCAGATCTTACCTAGTTTTCTATTTTCATACTTACATTTTACCTTACATTCCTATAAATATCCCTGTTGCCCAATACCGGTATTCATCCAGCAGAATGACTCCTAACTTAAATCGAACATGATATGTCCCTTAACCATACTCTGTTCCCTCAATCTATTTTCACATAACAGCAGGTCCTGAGTTGATCTTGCCATACAGGTATGTAAGGAATCCTAGAGCTGCTGAGAAGCTCAAAGGTAGATGCAGGAATGATCCCTGGAGCAAATGTAGGCAGCTAGGTAGGACCTGTGAGGTCTAAAGTCATCTTCCATGGCCAAAAACCCAGTCAGGATGAAGGGATGAGTCTGAATCAGCCTCTTTCTTCTCAATGCAGGGAAGATGGACACAATCAGGTCTGTGTGGATTGCTGATCCCGGGCTCCTAGAGTATATAAACATATATGTCTTGTGAAAATGTCACAGGAAGGTGGGGCAGCCTCCATCTCATGGGACCCTTGGAAACAACTTTTAGGACAAAGTGGTTGCCAAGGCAGTGACCTCATTCACTTCCCTGAAGGAAGTGACCTCACCTCACTTCCTTGGTGATGGAACTCTCTGAACTTGGGATCCAGGAGGCGAGGCATCCAGAGGCAGTTCCACTCCCATTGGGCTCACTTGATTGTCTGTACCAAGGCCAGAGTCATTCTTTGTTGGTACCAAGTGATGTGTGGATAGCCAAATTCCTTGAATGAACTCAACAGGGGCTTTTTCTGAGAAAGAAGTGTTGGCTCATTGCTGGCTCCTGACAACTACACAGAGATGGCCAAGGAGACCAGAGCTGAGACAGGACAGGCCACTGCTGAGGAACATATTTTCACCCACCAGTCAGAAGACAGAGTGGATAGATGCAGACCAAATACAGGGGTGGTTTGTGTGTCTCAGTTGGTGTGTTGAGGGCCATGTGGGAGTGTTTTTGTTAGAATAGTGGTCTTTTGTGTGGTGGTTGGAAAAAATGAATGGGTCCACCTCAGCTTGAACTCTGGTGTGATGCCATTAGAGACTGAGTTCTGGAACTGATCTCAGAGAACTATTGCCATGAATTGTGTTGGGATTTTATAAGGCCAGGCATTAGAGGAGCCTTTGGAAACTGAAATCTAGGCCGAGGGTGACTTTCTCCACAGCACTGGGAATCTCAGCCAGGATTTCACATGATTTTGCTGTTAAAGCCTTCTCAGCTATAGTTGATAGCCAAAACTCACAGGAACCTCAGATTTTAGACCCCAATGGGCCTGGATTCCTGTGACCTTTTGTCACTCCTTGGGAACCTTGCCTGCATGCGATCTCGAGAGCTTTTACTGAAAGGAGATTCCTCAACACTTAATGGCTCCTGAATGAATCAAAACCCACAGTGTCCACTTCTTCAGTCTTGAAATATGGCTAGGCCAATACCATGAAGTTTTTGAGAATCCCATGACCAGAAATCACTGGAGAACATTTAGATCTCCTGTTGCTCAACATGACTGAACCAGCGAGTGCCAATTTTGACTGAGTGGAATTCATGACCATGGTGAAGAACTGAGAGGCCAGTGAGAAGGAGCCAGCAGGGAACTGGGACTGGAGCAATGGAGTGCAGGTGTGTGATTCAACATCTGTGGTGGGCCCCTGTGGTTCTGTCATTGGCTTCCATATGACATGTCACTGACAAGGTGCACCCAGTAGACCTGAAAATATAAAGGCATGTTATTGTGGGGAGAGGATTTGGTGCAATGCTCAGAAACAAGTTGTTTCTGTCAAGTGGGAAAGATATATGGGGTAGCAGCTCAGTTTGTGTTTTTGCCTTCAGACCCTGACTCACCCCACGTGGCAGAGCTCCCTCCAGCACTGTGTCCTGGTTGACCTTTTTGTATTTCAAAAACAAACACCAATTTTCCAGGGAAGCTGTAAGAAATGCCATTAAAACTGGGCTTTGAGCCAAAGGCTTCACAATGCACCCAGGGAGACATTCATACCCCAAGGGCCACAGTTACCTGCATAGAGAGGATTCAGCTCTGCTGCCTCCTCTTCCTATTGGAAAATATGAACCCCTGTCCTTTTGTTCACATAGACTCAGACCAAATTTTCATGATTTCACTACAAAGGAAGCTAAAACACAAAGCAATATTTCTAGTGGACGAATTTCAGAGGCAGATAGTCAAGAAGTCATTAGGCCAGCAAAGTTCCACGTTTGTGGAATGTTTATCCTGTCCCCTACTTTTGGGATCTCTTCTGTCACACCCAAGTTTGTGAGCTCCACAGAATTTCCAATTCCAGATATGCATTCACAGATTTTTTTTCCTCTTCTCCTCTGATTGTGTCTTCTTTGGGGTGATAATAATGTCCAGGCATTATGGTGGATGACAGTAGAAGAATTTTATGTGCCACGTGTTCCCATATGTATTAGACTCATTTTCCTTTTTGCCATTTGAAATATTGAATCTCTGACACTAACCCATAACCTTCTAGGCTCTGACTACTTATCCTAATATCGATAAAAATAATTCTAAAGGAATAGAAGTAGAGGCATTTGATCGGAGGCATGGTATATACTTGGACTTGCCTTTTGCTTCATCAGATATATATATTATAAAACCTGTGAAACATTTTTCTCATTTTACTTCTCCAAGAATTTTCAAAATCAACAAATATGTAACTTCCTGACTCCCTGCCTCTGTTGCCTGGGTCACAATGTATATTTTTTATATACATATATATAATCCTACTTTCATCACAGGTATATTTTTGAGAGTACTCTCACTTTGGTAAATATGAATTTCATGAAGAGATCATTGCCCCCCAATACACTGAGGTAACTGAAAATTCAAGCTGTGGTGAGCTTTATACTTCAAGTTTAGACATGAAACAATATAGAGGAAAATGAAGATTTTGGGTACATATGTGAAGGATATATATCCCCTTATGAATTTCGATTGGCATACATACTATTACATTTTAATGTATTAAATCTATATATACATCCATATATATATATATATATATATATATATATATATATATATATATATATTATGAATTTGCAATCATGAACTATATGTGTCATATACTTACACTTCCTTGATTGTTTTATGTCCATCTGTGTGGATTTTTAATCAACTTTTCAGGAGATATTTTTCAGAAATATTCATTGTCTTGACATACATATTCATTTCGAAATACTCAGAATGAACTTCATTTAATATTGAGTAATAACCCTAATATTTCTACAGTAAGTGACCCAGTTTAACATCAATGAAAGTGTATTCATATGGGACATGATGTGTATTTTGAATTAAATTTTTATTCAAAATTTTTATATTACTATTTCTTCAGTATATATACATCATAGGATATATCATTTCATCCACAATTCACAAATTGATATGCATATGATTCACTTTCATTCACTTTTTGGATCAGATCCCATGTATTTCTCCATGTTGCTTTACTTGCTTTTTCATGAGATTTCTTTTATATCACATAACTTTTGAATTCCTTCATCATTTTCAAAGCAAAACTCAAACACAGCTTGTTATAATTATTAACCCTTATATTACCACTACATGTATAACTACTTGGATTGAATGTTTGTATGTGAATACCAGATTTAATGTATTGTTTAAAATATCAATTCAATCCATTATTTAAAATAGTAACCTGTTATTTTTTTTTATTCACCATATGATATATTCATGCATCATCTCTATATACATAAACCCAGGGTACACCTATTTTTTTCTCCAAACTCTAAATCATAGTGTTTCAAAACATGCTCCCAGAAATGGTGGAAGAAATACGCATGTCACCTGCTGCATGTATTCCTTTCATCACATCATGTTCTGGACACAAGATGCAAAATTCACACTTATCTTATTCTTCTCCCAAAGCCTCATTTTAAAGAGAGCATGGATTACTAAAATCATCTACGTCTGCATTGCCTATTGTTTTCAAATTTCAATCCTAAGGTGAGTATATACTTGATTCTTTCAAGTATAGTGTGTTCAACTACCCCCTGTTGAAATTGTCCCTGATCTTATCACTCATTTTATACTTTGCCTGATCTCCTAACATCCTTATTGATACCTATTTCCCCAAGTGTCTTGTTGTGACTGACTCTTCATGTATGCTGACATTCCCATTTACACTTTAATAGAAATTCATTGGATTGCAAAAAGGGACCCTTTGATCCAAATCCTAAACTCACTCTTCTTCCTTACCCTAGACTGGAATCCTGCCTACTCTCACTATTTCACTGCAAGTTCTCTTTTACTTTCAGTAGTCCCAGGTACAAGATCTTAGGCCATTGTCTATGGATTTAGAGTATTCATCTCTGCAGAATATAATTCAAAACAATGTATCCAATTCAAGGGCCCAACAACTTGTGTGCTTCAGATCTTACCTAGTTTTCTATTTTCATCTTTCCATTTCTTCTTACATTCATATAAATATCCCAGTTGCTCAATACCCGTATTCATCCAGCAGAATGACTCCTAACCCAAATCGAACATGATATGACCCTTAACCATACTATCTTCCCTCAATCTATTTTCCCATAACAGCAGGTCCTGAGTTGATCTTGCCATACAGGTATGTAGGGAATCCTACAGCTGCTGAGAAGCTCAAAGGTAGATGTAGAAATGATCCCTGGAGCAAATGTAGGCAGCTAGGTAGGACCTGTGAGGTCTAAAGTCATCTTCCATGGCCAAAAACCGAGTCAGGATGAAGGGATGAGTCTGAATCAGCCTCTTTCTTCTCAATGCAGGGAAGATGGACACAATCAGGTCTGTGTGGATTGCTGATCCCGGGCTCCTAGGGTATATAGACCTTTATGTATTGTGAAAATGTCACAGGAAGGTGGGGCAGCCTCCATCTCATGGGACCCTTGGAAACAACTGTTAGGATAAAGTGGTTGCCAAGGCAGTGACCTCATTCACTTCCCTGAAGGAAGTGACCTCACCTCACTTCCTTGGTGATGGAACTCTCTGAACTTGGGATCCAGGAGGCGAGGCATCCAGAGGCAGTTCCACTCCCATTGGGCTCACTTGATTGTCTGTACCAAGGCCAGAGTCATTCTTTGTTGGTACCTAGTGATGTGTAGATAGCCAATGCCTTGAATGGTCTCAACAGGGGCCTTTCCTGAGAAAGAAGTGTTGGCTCATTGCTGGCTCCTGACAACTACACAGAGATGGCCAAGGAGACCAGAGCTGAGAGAGGACAGGCCACTGCTGATAAAAAATGGGACAATGGAATCACCCTTTTGCCTATATCCTGGAACTTCAATCAAAACCAGTGAGAAATTTGAGCAAAATTCTTTGAACTTTATAGGCAATATGTGATACAGAAATGTGATATATTATCATAAAAAACAAATTAATGACCCCAAATTAAATTATCCAGAAAAAATATTGAAAGGGCATTAATTAAAAACATTGTGTAAATAGGGGAAAAAAAGCCCAATCTAACAGAGCTTCCTAAAATTCAAGTACATAACAGCACTTGAGATACTTTCATTTATCTTTTTTATAGTTTCTTGTATATTGTTCAAGTGTATTTTCCTCCTCATTTGATGAAAACTTCTTGAGACTCAAAGGACTATTATGTATTTTGTGGTTTTTTTTTCATTATGCCTGCTGGGATATTTACTAGAATAAAAGTTAAACCAGAATTTGACAGTTGAATTGCTGGAAAATAGGTCAGGATGTGTTGTAGTCAAATTTTATATACTTCTATTCAATTAATAGTTATGTTTTAAAACTAAATTTATAATCATTTCAATCTCTAACCTAAAAAACAGTATGTGTGTCTTAGTATAGACACTATAATATGCTTCAAGTACACAAGTAGAATGTTCAAACAGTCTTGAAATTTTAAAAATAAAAGAGAAAAAAAAGAACATCCAAGACAGTAAAATATAGCAAAATAATGAAATAATATGTGGGCAATTTCCCTATTCCTCAACAAAAAGGAAATCCATTTTTAAAATGACAAGTTTTTTTTTAGTTCCTAAAGGATTACTTTTTGATTTTAAAATAATACACTTTTATTTAATTGTTAAAACATTATGAATGCCCACACAGAAATGCCTACTTGGTAATGCTGATATTTTAATCCAAGTATGGTGGCATACACCCATATTCTCAGCCAATCTGGACTCTGAGGCATGAGTACTGTAAGTTCCAGTCCAGATTGGGAAATTTAGTGAAACCCTATCTCAATTTTTTTAATTGATTTTATTTTTTTTAAATACAATACAGCAGAATGCATTACAATTCTTATTTCACATAGAGAGCACAATTTTTCATAGCTTTTTATATAAAGTATGTTTACGCAATTCATGCCTTTTACATGTACTTTGTCAGTTTTTTTGCATTATTTCAATTCTTATTACACATTTATACCACAATTTTTCATATCTCTGTTTCTATATAAAGTATGTTGACACCCAATTCGAGTCTTTATACATGTACTTTGGATAATGATGTCAATCACATTCCTCCATCCTTGCTAATCCCCTGCCCCCTCCTTTTCCCTCCCATCCCTCTTCCCTATCTAGAATTCTTCTAATCCTCCCATGCTCCCCATCCCTACTCCACTATGAGTCAATTTTTTTTAAAGAGAGAGAGAGAGAGAGAGAGAGAGAGAGAGAGAGAGATAATTTTTTAATATTTATTTTTTAGTTTTTGGTGGACACAATATTTTTATTTTTTGTGTGGTGCTGAGGATTGAACCCAGTGCCCTGCGCATGCCAGGTGAGCCGCTACCACTTGGGCTACATCCCCAGACCATGAGTCAATTTTTTTTTAAGAAAAGTTTGAGGAAGTTGCTCAGTGGTAGAACACTTGGGTTAAATTAACAGTACAAAAAACCCTGATATTTTAAAAATTAGACATAAACATATTCATATGTACACATGCACACACAAAGCTAAGAAATGTTTGTCTTTTTTCAATTTTAGGGGAGCCTATGGTCATGATGTAGGAAAACACCCTTGGATTGTAGGAGATGAGAGCATTGTAGGCCTTATGAAGGACATTGTAGGTAAGTATATAATTCAAAGAATCCCCCCCACTCCAATGGTCATTAGTGTCATTTAGTTATAAATGTTAAGTTATAAAGTCAAAATATTATTGATTAATATACTGAACTTCTACCCTAAACCATAGCAAAAAATGATAACTATACCTTTAGGTTAGGTTTGTTCATTCAAAGATTGATGTGATGAAAATAACCAGGTTATTTGGCACCAAAACGAAATGCACCTATTATATTTTCTTGGATATCTTTAAACGAATATACACCCACTTAAAACTTGTTCATTTTATTAACTTACAGTTGAACACATTTAGGGCTGGGGATGTATATAGCTAAATGCCTGAGGCCCTGGGTTTCAATCCTAGTACAATAATAAAAATAAACTTCACTAAATTGTATATAATATCACTACATAATAAAATAAACACTAAGTTACACATGTTACAACTATAAACTAGAATTCATATTTTGGCTCATTTCAACTTAATTCCTGAGGATCTATTTAAATTTAAGCCAAGTGTACTTGAAAATAATACAGCTAATCTGTTTTGATGTTCACATGAATTTAAGTGAATTACATATACTATTGATGGTATGAATCATAGTTTTAGATGGCAAATTGTTAACATTTTGGAAAAAGTTACTCATTTAATTGGGTTGAATATCCAGCATTGATTGAAATCTTACTTGAAATTTAGAGTACTGATCAAAAATTAATGACATTTCAGCAACGGAATTGGTGTTATTTGTAAATATTTGAATGAATTTGAGAAACTTAAAATGCTTTGCAAAGCCTCTCTGCGTTACAAGTATAAAAATATACTTTTTGGTGTTACTCACATTGCTTCATCTGACTTGAATTCAGGCCGGTAATCAGATGATTAAACAAACATGAAGTTTGAATGGAATTAGAATGGGAAAAGTAGAGTGGGAATGTAGCCCAGTGGCAAAGCATTTGCCTTCTATGTACAAGGCCCTTGTTCATTCTAACGTGTGTGAACACACACACACACACACACACACACACACACACACACACATACAATATTGTCATAAGGAGCCAGGTTTGGTGGTATGCACCTATAAACGTACCTACTTGAGAGGCTAAGGCATGAGGATCACTTGAATCTGGGAGTGAAAGAACAGCCTGGGCAACATAACTAGACCCTACTTCAAAAACAAAGAAAAATTCGAGTGGAGGATAGGACTTATATACAGAAATAATTAGGACAAATCATTAAAATCTGTGGAATATCATTGCAATAAATATTGCACCTTTGCTATATGTCAGGACTTGTGGTAGTCCCTGAAAGGAAATGGTGAAAAGAATACTATCATTATTCTCATGAGACTCCCAGTAAAGGAAGATAGAAAGAAATGCAAAATACATACATACATAAGCAAGTAAAATACAGAGAAACAAAATGAATCATGAGAACCCATGCTACAAAAAGACATATAATTCTCCAGCTGATGGAGACAGAACATGTATTTAATTACTTTTTTTCCCCTGAAATCTTGCAAAACCCTTGAAGGAATTAGGGGTTTACTTTTTGTAAACCCCTGGGCTGGGGTTGTGGATCAGTGGCAGAGCATTTGTCTTTGATATGTGAGGCACTGAGTTTGATCCTCAGCACCACATAAAATTAAACAAATAAAATAAAGACATTCTGTCCATCTACAACTACAAAAATTTTTCTTTTTTTCTTTTTAAAGTAAACCCCTAAAGAACTAAATAGAAAGCAAAGAGGATGGTACCAGTGACATTTTATGAGTTAGCTAGCAAGAGAACAAGTTGTCCAAAAATAAATAAATAAAAAGTAAATAAAATTTGAGTCTCCAATGGTGAAAAATGGAAAGTTACAATTTTACCTTTTAGATCTGTCAAAGGCTTGGAAATTACTGAAATTAAGCACCTCTAGAAATGGAGGTGAAAACAGGATAAAAACAGATTTGTGGAAAGTCTGTCTAAAATGTAACTAGAATACAACATACCTGTTTGAGTCACCTTTTTTTGCTACTGTGACTGAAAGACCCAAACAGAATAATATTAGAGGAGGAAACGTTTATTGAGGGCTCATAGTTTCAATGTACTCAGTCCATAGACAGCCAGCTCTATTCCTTGAGCCTTAAGGTGAGGCTGAACATCATGGCAAAAGAGTGTGTGGAGGGAAGCAGCTCACATGATGATCAGTAAGCAGAAAGAGGCCTTCACTTGCCAAATACAAATATATAATCCGAATTCATGCAATCTCCTCCAGCCACATCCCACTTGCTTCAATTACCACTCAGTTAATCCCATCAGGTGATTAATTCTCTAACTGTGTTAAGGCTCTCACAACCCAATAATTCTCCTTTAAACTTTCTTTCATTGTCTCATACATGAGCTTTTAGGGGGAACCTCACATCCAAATTTTAATAATGGTATTTCATGATTCCAGGGGAATCTTCCAGACCTTTCTCCAGGAGAAGCCTGGTTAGTCTCTGAGGAAGGGAGAAAAAGCAATATTGAAAACAAATTTTAAGGTTGCCCACTGCTGAATACCAATACTTGGGATATGGGTGTTGGTAGTGAGGAATCGGGTTTCTCCAAAGTTGGCCCTGAAGAATTTAGAGGGGCTAGCTCCTCAAACCTCTGTCTGGCCAGCTTAAGGGCACAAATGACTCATGGGAAGAAAAGGAGGTCTGTATGCTTCAGGGTAGTCAGGTGTCTTATCAGGTAAGATTAGCATCTTCTCTGGAATGTGAGAATAGACCTCAGCCTCCTAGGGGTAGCTTCTGTTATTGGATTAAGACTTTCCCTTACAACCTCACAAACATTAATTACCAATGAATCGGCACTATCTCCAAGTACATGAATATTTTAGTCAGTTTTTTTTTAAGGCTGTGACTAAAGGGACCCAATCAGAATCAGAACAACTGTAGAGGAAAGTTTATTTGGGGTCTCATGGTTCCAGAGGTCTCAATCCATAGATACCAGATGCTGCAGTCTGGCTAGGCATAATTCAGGAGCCACTTGTCAAAAGAAACTAACTTTATTTTCAGAACCACACAAACCAAACAAAAGAGATCCTCAGGAAAAACCCTCAGAGCCCAACTGCCACCACCAGCTTCCCACATGCCACTCCCCCATCCCCCAGCCTCCCCACCTCCCACAATCCTCCTGCTCTTGAGGCCGATTGGTTGGGTCGTATGGGTGGAGCCAAAAAAGTCCCCCAATGAGCAGCTCCGTGGCCTGAAAGGGCAGGGAAACAGTCCAATGAGCATCACTGCAGAGGAGCCAATCAGCTAGATGTTGCTGGGGCCGCTGTGAGCAAATCATCAGATGGCAGTCTGAAGGTTTGCTGGGGCCCCTTTGGCTGTGGCTCTCAACATCTCCCCCTATCTGTTTAAACAACAAGCATGTGGCTTAGGGACTGTGCCTGCCTTAGGTTGTCCAATAGTACATATGGTTCTTACTCGTTATCGGATGAGCTGACCTCAAGGAGTCAGCCTCCTCTCTTAGGTTGGTACCATTGCAATTGGATCCTACCCATCACTGACTACCGGTCCAGTATACAGCCACACCTGTGAACGGTCATGACAAGCAGAAGGGAGGAAGATACACCAAGCCAATTGATGGCTCTTTTTGGAAAAATTGTACCACCAATGACATCATCAGCAAAAATACCCCAACACTACCACAAGTCACTGCACAAACAGATAGTTCACAATGCATACAGGTGAGTTCACAATGCATACAAGTGATACATAGTGCAGGCAAGTTCTGCAAGCAGTTCAGTGAAGGCTATTGCAGAAACTGAAGATTGGTTTTATCTTTGTCTTCACCAGCACTGGGATGAAGATAGGAATTCTGGCAATAATGGCTAAAGAAAACATTATGTAACATTCCAGAAGGCACTAAAAGAAAACGATTTTCTTAACAATTTACATTATCTTGAAGAGAATTATTAAATATAATAAAAAGGAAAGGTGAAAGTAAACAAACAGATCTGTTAACCTCCTTTTTTGTTCACATTTTAAAACAATCCTCAACAGCTGTTTACCCAATTTAAATTAAACCATTTAAATCACGTGAAATAAAAAAATTTGGATCCATTTTTTCATGAGCGCTCATCATATATGATATATGGACATACGTACATTCAAACATATAACACAAAACACAAGTGTGCACACATAATATAATATACAACACATAACATAATAGTAAAGGCCTTATAACTTTTTACAGGTGAAATCTCCATTGCAATGTTTAAAAACTCTATAGTCAAAAAAAATAGAACTGATCACCAAAACATTAACCTAGGTCTGTATGAGCTCAAAAAACAAAATAGAACTTCATGATATGGGAAAGAGCAATAATAAAATAGATATTGAAAAAAGCATTCTGGTTCTGAAGCAGATGTAAGAATAACCAAACTGGAGTTCTGGATATTAGCTGTAATAAATTTGAGCCAAATCATCTTCTTTTTGTTCTGTAGAAATCGCTTTAGTTAATCTCTCTGGAATCCAAATCGGCTGCTGTTCTCCCTGTGGAAACACACAAACAGACCCCCGACTCCAGACAATTACTGGGTCAGGTATTCAGACCATCCAACATGTTTTTTATAGAGGGAAATCAAAAGCAGGGCAGGGCTTTGCCCACCATGGCATGGTGCTTGAATTTGCTTGACATTTCTGCAAGTTGCTCTTAAGGAACTTGGTGATTGTTCATGCAATCAATACTCAAAAAATTTGTTCATTCATTCAACACTCAAAAATTCAACCAATAAAAATATTCATTCTAATCTCTTCAGAAATTTAGATTGATTTCAGAGAGAAGATAAAAGGAACTGTTGAAAGCATCAACTGTTGTTGAAACAAGATCAATCAGTTAAAGTCTGTTGAAGAGTCTTGAAAGCCCACCACTATCTCCAAGAAGTCTTTCTTTCCTATCTTCTCTTCTTTTCCTGCTATTCTGTCCAGTTACTTAGGATGAATGCATGCTCATGGCATATATTAATTACTCTTCATTCTTAAAGTGGAAAATGATGTAATCATTAAGCTTTTTATTTCCAAAACATCTATATTACTTATGCCGAAATTTGGGGAGGGTCTCTTTGAATAGGAAAATATCTCTGCTTAGGCCAATTGATGCCTTTCACCCTTCTTCTTCTCCTTATCATCATCATCATCATCATTATCATCATTCTTTCCCTCTACTCCTCATCTCTTCTCCTTCTTCTTCTTCCCCTCCTCTTCCTCCCCTTCCCCTTCTCCTCCTCCCCCTTCTTTATCCACCTATAAAACTAGATTTTGTGTAAATTTATTGATGCATAAGTAAACATCATTTACATTGGTGTGATGATAAGAACCTTATATGAAGGGATTGCTTTTCCTATGTCCCATGACAAATTCTAGAGTTCAATTATATGACAATGAGTACATCTGAAATCAAGTAACACAAAGTTCAGCCTGAGTTAAGCATATTTTTATAGAGAGTTGAGCAAATGCATTATGTGCCTTGGCCTTAATTTATCTTGTATAATATGTTTATTCTATCTTATTGTCTTGCTTCTTGGATAGATATGTATGTAGATTACAAAATATTAAGGTCTATAGAAGAAGAATTGTATATGAGTCCACTATTTCAATTTAAACTTTATAATAATATAGTTAAAGTAAAACATAATAGGTCTTTTGAAAGAAACACCTAAAAATAAAAGATTAATACATACTATATCCTTGCATGATAGTAATAATAATACTATCATTAGTTTCATTAATTTTTGTTCCTATTGTCTTAAATTTTTGTTTATGCCAAAAGGATAAGGAGTTGTGTAAAAATACATTTTACTATCACAAAAAATACAGATTTATTGTCAGAATACCCCATTTAGTGAAAACTATTTTAAATACATCTGCCTCTTCATGGTTAAAATTACTTTGATTTTCAACATGTTTGTTTAGAAAAAAAAGCAGACCTTTGAAGAGTTATACAGCCTGTTGCACCACCTATATATATTCTCACTGGAACAACCAAGGTCTTTAATCACTTGCCTGAGTTTCAACATCTTCAATAGTTAGAGAATTTTAATGTGAACTTCATATTCTAACAAACATAAGGACAATGTTTGCCTTTTGAAAGTAAAGATAGTATCTTAAAAAATGGGTCATAACTGGTTTATATCAAAGATAAGTTAGAATCACCTAGGGGATGCTAATTCATTAATTACTTCATCATTTAGTTTTCCAATCTATGAAGTAATATATTTTGTAGTTACATAGCCTCAAGGAACAAATAGTAACTATAAAACATTTACTTATCTGTCTGTCTTCTCTTCATGTATCTTATAGGACTTTATTAAAATATCCATTATATTAAAATATTATGTGGAGCAAATTTGAAGGTTTATAGCTTGTACCTGGAATGTCATCCAGGTCTCTGTGAAAGAAAAATTGGTGCTTTCAGGACAGTAAACATGGCATAACTTTGAAGGTTAACAGCTTAAGAATAGACAACACAGCTTGCTTTTACCAATTAAAATTGTAAAAAATTAATATATGAAGTCCCAATGGGTGTTCAACACGGATAAGGACTACTGGTCTAGGCTCATGATTATGTATTCATCTCTTAGTCTAAAAAGAGCCATATGCAATCAAATAACAATACAAATAATTTAAAAGATGTTTGTGATATGTTTCTGATATGGTATATTCTTCTATTGGATGCTCTATATAGCCAGGGAAGTGCCAGCAAATAGTCAAGGATCTCAAAGTTGATTTTGCACCTGGAAAAGAAAATAGAAAAGGAGGGAGGGAACAAGACTACTGAATTTCTGGACATGACACCATTAGCCAAATTCTACCTTCATTAACTAAATGCTTAGTGGACAAAACACACTTCCCATAACGAAGAGAACTTTGCCCAGGTGGTGAGTCTTCAGTGTTTTAGGTCCATTTCTTCTGCAGGGAATGGTTTTCTAACCTGGGGGGATATGTGATGACTATGGAAGTGGACTAAATTTGGGCATCTGTAATTACATTAGCTTGCAATTAAGCAGACTTGTGGTGGGAGGATTAATGTCAGAAGATTCCCCATTTTTCAATCTTGTGTCTACATCAATAAGATTGAACTAATTGCTAATTGGCATTTAGAAAATGAACTACTCTGGTGCCCTCGAGCAGTGCTGTAATATGGCAAGGAATTAGGAATATGATATTTCTTTCTTCAATAACAGAGAGGTATTTATTCCTGGAAGTAACATAGTCTCATTAAAATATTTTAATCTAAAATATAGCAAAATATATGAACCATCAAACTAGTGTTGATAGGACCAATTCACTATTTAGGGCATACATTTATTCACAAGAGATGGATTTCCTAGAAATCATTATTTTGGACTAAATTATTAGAAACTCACATCATCCATCAAAAAATAAGACAAAGCTTCTCTCCAAATAACCCTTCTTGTCCCCATCTCCCACCCACCATTGCAACTATCTTCATGTCTTTGATTCACATTGTAATATAGTATTTTGAGTGTTTTCCCCATTGCCTTGGAATAGAATATTCTAATATATTTAGTGATTTTCAGAATTTTATGTTTCTAAAGAAATGTATAGCTTGGGAAACATATACAAATAATTTTCTTTATGTACTACTATTACTATCTAAATAAATAAATGCATATTCTCAAGAATTATTACTATAAAATTATAGTTTATAGATTTCTTTTTTTAAAAGAGAGAGAGAGAATTTTTTTAATATTCATTTTTTAGTTTTCGGCGGACATGACATCTTTGTTTGTATGTGGTGCTGAGGATCGAACCCGGGCTGCACGCATGCCAGGTGAGTGTGCTACCACTTGAGCCACATCCCCATCCCCAAGTTTATAGATTTCTTTAACAGACCTGTTTAAGTGGACATGGCTTTCCCTTTCTTTTAGAGTCATTGGAATAAAATAATGATTGTTAAAATATGGTTTCTTCAAAATGCTAAATATTTGGGGTTTAATTTCAATCATTCACAATCAGCATTATTTATATAGAGCAGTATTTTCTAAAATGTGGCTCAAGATTTCCATGATGGTCTATGGAAAAGTTATCTGTGTTCAAAACTCTTTGAGAAAATTTACGTGTACTATTATCCATGTGGAGGCACACAATACACACCAAACCAAAGGTCATAAGGAGTTCTAAGTAAAATATTTCTTGGTTTAATCTGTATTTGAAAGATTTATATAATTATTGAAACCCCTCTCTCTTGAGGTTACACGCTGCAGAACTGATGTTCAACCTAACTTATTTTGAAAAACATTGTTCAGGAATCGTTTGGTGTGAAAGGCAAAAGCTGACTACTTACAGAAAATTAATCTAAGTCACCTTGAAATTCCTAATTTCCACATTCTTTTGGTCTGTTAATTGAATATCTGAAATGTGTTCCTGGAAGTAACATAGCATCTCATTAAAATATTTTATTCTAAAATATAGCAAAATATATGAACCATCAAACTAGTGTTGATAGGACCAACTCACTATTTAGAGCATATATTTCTTCACAAGATACAGATTTCCTAGAAATCATTATGTTGGAAATAAATCTTTCTTAATGTGTGGGCAAATAGTCATTGAAAGTTCCATTATTATCATCAAAATCATTATTTCAAAATTTGCCTTAATAAATAATCCAAATTTTCTCATTTAGAATTTCTTATATTATTGAAATGATACAGAAGATGGAATCAGAAAAATTTTGTAAAATAAATATGTATTAAAAAAACAAAAGGATAGCTATACACACATGTATATATATATATATATATATATATACACACACACACACACATATGTGTATGTATGTATGTGTGTGTATATTTGTGTGTGTGTGTGTGTGTATATATATATATATATTTACTTAATTGAAGGCACATGAGCAAGAAATGAGTGATATTAAAGCTAAGATGAGGCTAGGCCTTCACAAGAAATTTTTTGATTTTTACTGCTTCTTTAGCAAACTAGGAAAGTACAGCAGTAGACTGATAGCTACTGGCTACAGGCAAATATCTTGTTGGTCTTCACATCGTATATTTAGACTAACTATGTGATATAAATTTGGTTTTGTATTACTAAAAATTTTCCAGCAATTTTTTCAGTATCTGAAAACTGTCATTTATTCAGTTATATAAATGCAGAGTTAGAACTACTTGAACTGGCACAAAAAAAAATCTATGGGTTTTCCACTTGAATTCCATAAATGAAAATCTTTTTCCCCCCATTCCAGGCTTCCAAATTGTGAATTGGTTGTAACTCTGTGTCATCATTCCCATATCTTAGTTTATTGGTTGGGAAACTAAAAAACTATAATATGACTGATAATCTGTTCTAGAATAAACTAAACCTAACATGAGGTTATATATGTTATTTATTTCTTTAGAATGTCAGTAGTTGTTTTTTTCAGTGTGAACATGTCAATTACCAAATTATCATTGAGGCCTTGTACCTCCATGTAGTATTGAATGAAGCAAGTGTTTGAGGCTCTAAAATGATGCTCCCCATGGCACAATTTCATCTGCTCAGGTATTATTTTTTTCTTACAACAATAACCTTTCATTTGCATGGACCTCAGTGAAAGAGAAATGGCCCTGTGAGCTCCTTCCTGATGAATGAATTCTGAACAAGAATGACAATTATCCCACATTTATAGAATAGAATGAGAAATTCATATCATTTCCAAGTGTCTTCACACTTTCATAGAAAATTGGTGAGCTCTGAGGTTCAGTATGCAAGGCAGTCTTGAAACTGCAGCTCCTCCCTCCCAGGAACTGCATTTTTCTCTCAGTCTGAGTGAACATTTAGAAATCTGTGACACAATGCACAATGATAGTGGCCACATGTGTGCAAACAAGTGTCTCATTGAAAGCAAGGAAGCACATTGTTTTATAGGTTCCTTAGAACCTTAAAACTATGGCTGCCTCCGTGCATACTCATGCACACAGTGGTATTTCAGTACTGCTGGCATATCTAGCAAACAAAATATGGTTCAAATGGCTTAACAATCCTAGAAACGGAAGGCTCCAGTTTAATGAGGTCTCCTCTGCTTGAAATTAAAGTGGAAGAGTTTTACAGAGAACAGTATTCAATAACAACATATTAAATGATAAACACAGATTGCTTAAAATCAGATGGGCCATATTAAGAAAAGCATTTTAGCTCATCATGATATGTAGCACCTTATTTAAATTAGGAGGTGTTAATTCATAGCTTGAATAATATATTAATATAATATGTAAAGTGAATGGCATTGTTAATCACAGTCGCGCCTGGAACAACTTTGCTTCTGTGCACTGAATGTTAATTTTGCAAAACATTAATTTCAAAGATTTTGCAGCAGTGCTTTTGTAATTAAATATTAATGTCACATGTTATTGCAGTAGCATGTTTATGAAAGCCGGCAACACTTCAAGTCAACTCATTTGTTTTTATATTTATTCTTGTACATCTGCAATCCCTTCCATTTCACAATTTCAAAGTGAAGGCCATTTTGAATAGTCAATATGTGAACATTTTTTCATTGTAAGCATTTTTTAACATCCAACAGGGTAAATATTTAATGTTGTGTTTTTAGTTGGTATAATTTTTCAGAAAATTGGCTATAACTTTTAACAACTCAAAGGTACCTAAACAGTCTCAGTTTTGGCTTAAGTGATCTGAAAATAAAGTAGCAATAAATGTGATGAAGCTGTGTAAAAATATTTAAGAATTAGAGGTGTTATGTGAAAGTTTGAAATTAGAATTACAATTCTATGCACAAGATATCTTAGCACTTACTTATTTTAATATTTTTTTTTATTATGGCGCTGTATTATCTCAAGAAATTTAAAAGATGGAATTGACTTTTGGTTAACTTTTTCTAAGTTCCATAACTAGACAAAGAATAGAAAAATTTAACCTGTTACTTATTACATGATTTGAAATTACACATTTATTTTAAAATATAATTGCCATCTTACTCCAAGTTTATACTCTTTTTATTTCACTATATTTGGTTAGACCAAATCACTACAGCTGGTGATTTTGTACAGATGCACCCTGTTTATTAATTACTTTTAGCTTAAAAATTAAGTCATTTCCATTTGTGAACCTAGATAACAAGAAATGCAATTCTAGACATTATAGTTCAAAAATATTATTTTATGCACCTAGCAAAGTTGTCTTCTACAATGAAATCCCTTTTTAAAAATTACATTTTTTAAAAAAATATTATGGAATAAATTATCCATATTACCAAAAAAATCTAGGAAAAATCAAGATATATTATGTTTGTTTATGGGCACATTTAACAGTTAAAAATTCTGTCTGCACCTGATGTTGCATGTTAACAGCTAATGCCATTTGACAGTGATGAAATTAAAGGATGAAGAAGAGATACAAACTACATTTTACAAGCATGATGGGTCTCTAACAATATCATTTAAAAATTATTTGTCACTATTTAAAATGAACCTTTACCCTTTAAACTATGCCATTGCGCTCATTTGTCCTGTCACCACTGACAGGCTATATGACTCACACACAAAAATGGTCATTAGGTACTGCATCTTCATCTTATTTAAAAAAAAATAGAGAAAGAAGGAAAGAAAGCATTTTGATGCTTCTAAAAGCCTGTAATTATTTTCATCTGAAGAGATAGTGTTGCTCAGAAGGTAATTTAATAACCTTTGCATGTACCTGGGGAATGCCTCTCCAGGGAACCAAGGTGCCGACATGCCATTCAGTCGTCAAAACATGACCTTTAATGGTTGCTTGGAGAGAAGTTAGCGTGGAATGTTGTACACAGTGCAATGCTAATTCTGCTTTCTGATATATGCAAAATTTAGTTCTTGAGCAATGATCTTTGTAATATGAGATAATATAGGTACTGCTCCAGGAAACAAAAGAAATTGCAATGTGAAAGTCTCCCCCCCACCACCACCACACATAATCTTTTATACTTCAGTTTGAAGTAGCTAACAACTTGCACAATCTGTATAAAAAATAGTGCAAAATACTCCAGAAGTCTTTGCTTCCTTTCCTCCTTTGAGTTGGTTGATGAATTCTATTTTATATACTATGGAAATGTAAAACAGGATTAAAGGGATTTCTTTGATAAGTTTATTTTTTCAAATAAGACTTGGCCCCAACTCTGTGAACAAGAAAAAGCAATGCTTACCTTTCATATACCCTCTCTGTTTTATAACACAATGTATGTGGCTAGTTGAAATTACTAATGCAGTTACTGAATTAGTTTTTTAAAATCTTTCATGGATTTTCAATGTGAAAATATGGCATTTTGAATACTCGCATAGACAAAAAAGAGGCACAGGCTGTTTCCTGTAACAACCAGGTTCAGAAACTCCTTATTTTGGTAGTCTGATACTAGATCCCACCTTAGTTAGAAATGCTAGGATTTCAACTCCTACCACTGACATGCCATCTGTCAATTTATTAGCACGCTGGTGCAGTAAGCCACTGAACAGGCTATATCAATTCGTTTAGTTTTTTTCTTTAAAATCTCTTTAATCCTCAGCTCTGCTCTCTCAACCCGTCAGCATTAAAGATTTATGTGGCACTTTTTTTCATTGCCACACCTGAATATGGATTAATAAATTGGCTGTAAATAATTCATATCTGGGAATAAGTTTCCATTACTGACCAATGTTGTAATTTAATACACTGTATTATGGGTTATACAATTTTAGATTGTTTTCTGTGTGCATTCTGCAGTCAGGCAGACAACAGTTTAAGTAAAAATAGTGAGGTGTTTGTTCAGCTTATTTTCACATTCACTCTGTGTGCTCAAATCAGCAACAGGGCTAAAGGAAGCAGAAACCTACTTTCAACTGCATGTTTTTCTGCTATTTATGGAAATCCTTTTTTTTGAAGCACTTGACCTAAAACAAAGTATGAAAATATGTAATAGCATATTATTGATAAATTTGAAGAAGAAATAAAATGTGTTAATGTCGGTGACTCAAAATCTTGGTTCTTGAGAATCAAAGTATAATCTTGATTCTTGAACCCAAAGGTTAACTTTCCTGTTCAATGCTTGATTATTCTATGCATAAAATGCCAATAATAAAATCATAATTTATTTGACAGTTAGGTTTGAACGAGGCTACTGGGTCAAATACGCAAAAGCTATTTTTAAAGCATAGGCAAGTGTTTACTCTTAAAAGAGCTTTAAACAATTTAAGATTAAGTTGGGTATAGTAAAAATTAATAATAGATTAATACATAAAAATCTATGAAGACACATAAGATAATGATTTAAAAAGGAATAATTTAAAGAGATGAATTAAAATGTCGAATCAGAAAAGAAGGCCAGCATAAACTAGGAAAAAACATGCTGTGAATAAAGTCTGTTAGATCTTGAAATAGGAGAACTGCTAAATAATGCATAGTTTTATTTTTCTATCATTTGCATAAACCTTAAGAGAGTATTTATTTGTGTAAAACTTGATGTATCAAGTAAGGAGAATGAAAAAAATGGCATTCATTTTGTTTTCATTTTGATATTTAGGAAAAATACTCTGTTACATATGGACTACTTAGACCTAACCATCTGACTGAATGTGCTGTGCGCCTTGAGCCAGGTTGGAAAGGGCTGGCTGAAGAGCAATGCCCTGGTCTTGCTGCAGGCAATGCAGGTTGGCCCATGCTCTGCTGGGAAGCAGATGGTGAGGCAATGCTTGTAGTCACACTTACCTACCTTGCTAAATCTATAATCCCTCACTGGACACGGAGCCAAGGCAGGCTTTGGAGGCAGAAAGGAGGTTACAATCTGGGCTTGGGTAGTGACTGCCAGAACTGAGAAAACAGCTCAGAAATTTCAAATGCTTAACAAATTATCTGTCTTGTCCCTAAGCCAGTGCAGCATTTTTAAAAGTAATTAAGACATGATTGAAAAATGTGTATGCCATCTAAATACAAAAATCTTCAAAAATCACCAAAACCAATAGTTAAAAGCCACATTTAATGTGACATTATGCAAAAATACATTTAAAATGAACTGTATTTTTGTGATTGAAAGGAAATACATTGAGTAAAAAATAAAAAAGAGGAAGCATTTATTTTGAAGAAAAAAAGCATTTTATTTTCTTTATAAATCTGGACCTTATAGAAGGAAAACATTCCATACATGCCTATAAATATGAAATATTTTCCTTCTATAAGAAAATACATAGCTATGCAACATGATATCGATACTAACGTAGACTTCTCTATGAGTTATCTTTTAAAAAAATTAAATGATTAGTTAATTTTCATATATATAATGCTTATGTATGTATATGTATGTTTTTACATGTGTGAATGGGGTTCATCATCAACACAGACATTATAAATCAGAAATACAAAATAAAAATATTGAGTGGGTAGCCAAATTCTAATCATTTGTAATAAAAGAGATAGTAAGTGCCATCTGTTTAATGTAAAAAAAATGATAAAATGCATACATATCTCGTAAACTAAAACCATGGAGTGTTCATATAAAACAAAATATGCATAAAATGTCAACATATTCCATTAGGACTGGATTGACTTAAATTCTATACAATAATATATAAGAAAAAGCTAACTCTTCTAATTACAAGTTGTGCATAACAGTGGCTTATTTTAAATAGGTTTTAGTCTATCTAGTGGGTATTAGAAAAATCCCTTGGTTTTTTTCCTCTGTATTTTCAATCATTCCTCATTCTCTTGGACATCATCCTTACTAAACATTCTTAGATATCCTAGCAGTAAAATTCATTGATGAGCATATATTTTGTAGTTTTCATCAGTCCACTGCAACGTCTATATTTTGATCCCTTGACAAAGGGCTACTGGTACTCTCTGTGTATTTGTGAATAATTTGAGCTTACCATTCAGGGACCATCATCAGATCCTTTTCTCACTCTCTTTTTATTCCCTTTTTCCATTGCTTCTCTTTATAAAGTACTTACTTCGTCTTTACTTAAACTTGGAACATTCTTTTAATTTCTTCTCTCTGTGAACCTCCTTCAGAATTCATTTCTTGCTAGTACCTACATCACTCAGTATGTCCTTTCCTGATAATACTGTTTTCTTCAGAAACTCATATGAAGAAATAAGAATGTAGAAGCTTTATTATCTGCCCCATCTTGTAATTCAAGAATGTGCCTTGATAGGAGACATGTGTAGGTCAGTATTTATAAAAGGACATATGAGAGCAAAAATAATTATTATAATACATTTTGGAAATATTAAGTGTAGTTTTTTCACACAATAATGTGCTTGATATTTGTAATGATTATCTTATCATTGCTGCATCAGAAAAAATAAACTCTAAATATAATAATATTTACAAGGTTTTTTTAATTATCAGTAGGAAACTTTACTATAAAAAGTCATCAAAAGATTTAAAGTAGTTTCACTTCATCCCTTTACCAAAAATGATGTACCTTATGATATTTGCACCTATTTAATTTTTGTTTTGATTGATGGATACTTTCATGGACTTTTAAACAAGTCGAGTTAATGTAATTAAAGGTTGATTTAATGTTAATATTCTGTTCTTGGATGAGAACACAAAGGAAGTAAACTTTAAAGGTTATTTTTAACAATCCAAATTTCCTATAAAATCATATTTATGTTAATATCAAAGATTGAGCTAGGACATTATGAGCGTCAACAATTTAAAACCAAAAATGAGCAAAAGATATAAAATATTTTACTAAGAGATAAAAACAATATAAATTTGTCTTTAGTATAATACATAGCCCCTTCATTTCAGATGTGTGATGGGGGGAAAGGTACTGGGGATTGAGCCCAAGGATGCTGTACCACTGAGCTATATTCCCAACCCCTTTTATATTTTTATTTTGAGTCAGGGTCTCTTTAAGTTACCTAGGCTGTCCATGAACTTTCTAGCCTCCTGCCTCAACTTCCTGAGTGCTGGGATTACATGTGTGTACCACTATGCTAGGCTCAATTTAATATTTTTAAGTAAGGACATTGGTCTTGAAAACCAGGGTTTGCATTCCAACTCTGCCACTGTAAAAATATAAAAAGCATTTACATCTTTGGGCCTCAGTTTCCTATCTATATAATTACAGCATTTGTCTAATGATTTCTAGTATTTTGATCCTCTACAAAATAGTCTGTGGCTATATGAAGTTGAAAAGACAAACTACAGAGATAAATAAGTAATTAAGTACCAATAATTAGCACTATACAGGTGATGTCTCTAGGCAACACATGATTATGATTAATTACCAAATAAGTAGTTCAAGCAATATTGAAGCCAGTTAACTAAATGATCATTTATATGGTACTTAGTGTTTTGTATTTTAAATTTCTCATTGCATAATTTTTGATACATAATTTGGAACACATTTTCTACAACTGAATAGGAAATTAATAATGGAAAATGTTTCAAATATAGTTCTCCAGGCAAAATTTTGTAATATCCCCATGTATTAGAACATTTCCACAAGAAATGCCATTGCTGTATAAGTTCCTCATTCTGGGTGAATCCAAGGTCCCAGAATTACAGCAAAAATAGCTTTATCCATGGACACGAGGGAACAAATGAGTAGCCGAAGTGAGCTAACACAAGCAAAAAAATGTGTACTGAAGAATGAATTAGAAATCCAATTTATCAAAATTCTTGGAGGTGGCTTCTGGTCTCAAGTGAATCTTCAGTACTTTGATGTGCAACCTATTAAGCATTAGAGTGGCATATGCCAATTATTGTGTAGTATATAAAGCCTCCAAATAATTATTATCCTAACCATCAACATATCACAAACATTATTAATTAAGAGAGACCTCTGATTTCCTTAAAAGAAAATGGCACTCTTATGGAAAATGACCTATTATAGAATTGGAAATGACTATGTTGTCAGAAGTTGCAACTCTTGGATGAAGCATAAAGCAGAGATCTTGATGTTAATGGTCATGGAAGATTCCGTGTTGCCATCTGTCGGGAATTATTTACCAGTTTTTGCTGACCAAATTCCAAATTAAGAAGCCCCATTTACTGGCTCAAATTTATCCTCAATCTTAATTATAAATAGTGTCTGTCTTTGGTATTTTAGAACTATTTTAAGATATATAGACTCTGAAGGACTTAAGTAGAATTTTTTTAAGCACCTTATTTTCTTTAGGTACTCATCATTGCCTGATTGAATTTCTCCACAGGTTTCTAAAGAATATTTATATCAACCCTCTTGGCCCACTCCTAGCCACCCTCCTGGGGTCAGCTGTCAAGGAGATTTTTCTAATTTTACAAATTTTGTTCCTCATTGTTTGCTTTTATAATTTCTCTATAACCCTCCATAGCCTTGAGAAATCATTGTGATCATTTTAAAGCTCCCTGTGAACTTGTCTCTGCTCATCTCTAGTCTTTACTCTGATGCCCAGCCTAAGTTCTATCTATCCTAGCAGCATACCTGCACATTACTGAACTTTGAGGTTTCTTTCTTTGTGGCTTTTTCACAAACTACTATGTTTGCCTGCAATGCTCTTCTACCTAGCTACACTTCCTAATTATTTCCCCTTCAAACTCTTTCTTACCTTGCCTTTAGGTAATATATCCCCTAAAAGCCATTCCTAATCACTCCCCTCAGTCCCCAAGTCCTGGTGGACATGTTCTTCTTATATGCTTTTGTAATCCTTTGAGCTATCATAATTATACTTCAGAATTAAACAGTTTCCTTACCTCTCATGCAGGAATATGAATGCTCAGTTCATGGGCAAAGTTGCATTCCCCTTTTCTACTTCTAAGTTCTAGGCTTATGTGTGACAAAGCACATTTTTTTCAAGTTGACCACTTCCTACCTGATTTCTTTGGTACCATGATCTTAGGGATGTTCCCTTTATCTCTTTGAGCTTTCTGCCTCGTCCTTTCCACTTCGGATTTGTCAATTTCCCAGGGGTCAATCATCAACCCTATCATTTTCTTAATATCTTCAATAACCTAGATGATTCTATTCAAGAATATGTCTTCAAACTATCCAGGTATTATCTACATTTTAATCTTCAGGACTGTATATCCAACTGTCTCTTCAATGTCTGTATTTGAATATTTAATACTCATGTTAAACTAATGAGATCACACAAGAATACCTGTTTTTCTCCCCACTGAAAATCGGTTTCTCACTTCTTATTTCCCATGATAATTAACAAATTTCCTCAGCCACTTGGTTGTTCAAAGTACACTCTAGGATTTATTCTTCACTCTATCTAAATCTAACCTGAGCTAAACAAACACTAGGACTTCTCAGCCTTATCTCAAAGCATCCAGAATGCATCTACTCTGTTGATATCCATTAAGCCATCTTGGTCCCAGTAACCATTTGGGATTATCTTCTTCGTTATCATATTTCTGTTCTAGCCCTCCTATCAGACATCCTGCAATAGCAGTCATGACAATCTTTGAAATGGTAAAATGAACCCAAACCATTTACCTGTTCAAATCCATACATTAATTTTCATGCTATTGACAATAAAATTGTAATACCTAATCCTGGTTTATCAATCCCTTCTAAACATTCTAGCCCCATTCCATCCTTGTACCCCTGTTTTTACTTTGCTCCGGTTTCACTGTTCTTTCATTTTTTTTTTAACATGTTAACTCAGTTTTGTTCTATGGATCAACTATTTGTTCTGGTGACTCAGCTATTTCCTCTGAGTCTAGAAAGTTTTTATTTCTGATCTTTATACAGTTTTCTTCTTTCTCTCATTTAAATTTTACGTACATACCAAGACTTTCTTAACTGACATTTCAAAAAGTAGACAATTTCTATCACAGCAATTTGTATAACACCTATTATGATCACATATTTCTGTTAATAATCAGTATCATTTAATTTTATTTCCCTGAATAATGCCTACTATTTTAATATTCTGCATAATACCTATATCATTTTCATATATTTCTGTTTATTAATCAACATTTTTTATTTATCTTCTTCAAACCTGTAAAAATGCTAACTTCATAACACCATGGGCCTTGCCTGTCTTATCCATTGCAGTATTTCCAGCACCTAGAACTGGGTCCCAATCAGTATAAACTCAATAAATACTTGCCAAATAAGTGAATTTTATTGAATGGAACAAGGAATCCACTTTGAATGAGTGAAATTTAGAACATCATAATTTAGAGAGTTTTCACTAATATGTGTAGAGTGAAAAAGTTACCATGAGTTTTGCCTCAATCTTTGGGTTGCTTGCTGGGATCAATGACAAACATGTTGCTAGACACCATGCTAGACACTCATTGCTAGAATAGAGAGGACTTCACAAACTATTGGTTGTTTTCTTCTTAAGAAGTGCTAGTGAAACTTCTCTTCCAACTATTTCTTGCTGGAGAAGGAAGCCAAAAAAGTGTAAGTCAAAGAGAAAACCATAGCAAAAATAGTAGTACATTCAACTGTCCATTATATAAACTAATCGACTTCTGAATAATATTTTTTTTTGGCAAAGGCCTACCTTAATGCTATTTTATTATAGAAAATTATTTTTCCTTTTCCTTGGAATTTTATTTGAACATTATTTTGTCGTCCCTTAGACATGGTTTAAGGTTCATTTTATGGGAGGAGGGAAGGCTCCATTTATTTAATCCAAGAAATACTTATTAAACATTCTCTAGGAAGCTTATACTCTAACAAAAGGTACAAAACATGAGCACAATATTTGTAATATGTGCCATAAAAGTCATATGTAAAAATATTGTAAGTATCAGACAAATGAAATTATATACCAACTAAGGCTCAGTAGAGTTCATGTATTATAATATCCAGAAAGCTTGGCTACAAATTATGCCCAGCATTTTACCATGTGTATAAACTGGAGGCCAGAGAGTGTAAAGAAAAGAAGGACAATTTTGAGCAAAATATGAACAACAATTATCATGGGCCCATGTACTACTGTAAATAACTAGTTTCATTCTAATAAGACTGGAAGCAAGAATGAAATAGGTATCTCTTGGCCTTTTATCACATGATATTATATACCAGAGAAAGAAGATATGTTCTAAAGATCTCAGTAGAATAAAAGATAATAGGAAACCCAACTTTTGTTAAAACCCTGTCTCTATCACTTACATTTTGTCTTATCTTATGCCTAATTCTTCCCTTTTTATCTTTGGCTTCTCTTTATACCAGTCTAATAGGTAAAGTAAATAAGATGCCAATCTAAGTATCTGCTAGAAAAAAATGAGTGCTCAACAAATGCTGTGAAAAACCACACCCAAATATTTGGCCCAAGATTTTATTGGTTTAGTTCTTGGAGAAATCTGACACTAAGCCTTTTAGATTAAAATCTATAACTTCCTGGTGCACCTTTTGTTGCTACCTTTCTGGTTGACAGTTTCTGCATGAAAAATGCAGATTCCTCTGTTTGAATATTGCCACAATTTTGAGCACACTGTACATTTTAAGACCTCAGGGATGCAGCACCAACATTCCCATTCATCTTGATCTCTGGGTCTTGTCTTTTATGTACACACCAAATTACTAGCAAGAAATTGATAGACACACTAGGAGTATAGCTAAGTTGTAGAGTGTTTCTCTAGCATGCACAAGGTCCTGGTTTTAATCCCTAACAGTGCATACAAAGAAAAAAATCAAAAAATGCAACATTGATAAAAAGAGTGGTTTATAAACATAAAATTCCTGCAATCTTGCCTCCTCATGCAGTATCCTCATGCAGTACTTTATGCACCTTGGGCATTAAAAAAATAAACTTGTATTAGTCAGCTTTTCATTATAGTAATGAAATACCAGAGGCTACTTAAAAAGAAAAGAGGTTTATTTAACTCAAAGTTTGGTGAGGGTCCACAAACATGGAACTTTGCTGGCCTAAAGACTTCTTGACTATCTGCCTCTGAAATTAGTCCACTAGAAATATACCTTTGTGTTTTAGCTTCCTTTGTAGTGAAATCATGAAAGCTTGGTCTGAGTCTATGGGAACAAAAGGACATGGGTTCATATTTTTCAATAGGAACAGGAGGCAGCAGAGCTGAATCCTCTCTTTGCAGGTAACTGTGGCCATTGGGGTATGAATCTCTCCCTGGGTGGATTGTGAAGCCTTTGGCTCACCACCCAGTTTTAATGGCATTTCTTACAGCTTCCCTGGAAAATTGGTGTTTGTTTTTGAAAGACAAAAAGGTCAACCAGGACACAGTGCTGGAGGGAGATCTGCCACGTGGGGTGAGTCAGGGTCTGAAGGCAAAAACACAAACTGGGCTGCTACCCCATATATCTTTCCCACTTGAGCATAGCAACTTTTTCTGAGCATGGCACCAAAACCTCTCACCACAACAACATGCCTTTATGTTTTTGGGTCTCCTGGCTGCATCTTGTTAGTCACATGTCGTTTGGAAGCCAATGAAAGAACCACAGGGGCCCAACACAGATATTGGATCACACATCTGCACTCCATTGCTCCAGGCCCAGTTCCCTGCTGGATCCTACTCACTGGAATCTCTGTTGTTCACAGAGATGGTCATGAATTCCACTCAGTCAAAAATGGCACTCGCTGGTTCAGTCATGATGAGCAACAGGAGATGTAAAGGTTCTCCAGGGATTTCTGGTCATGGGATTCTCAAAAACTTCATGGTATTGGCCTAGCCATATTTCAAGAATGAAGAAGTGGACACTGTGGGTTTTGATTCATTCAGGAGCCATTAAGTGTTGAGGAATCTCCTTTCAGTACAAGCTCTGGAGATTGCATGCAGGCAAGGTTCCCAAGGAGTGGCAAAAGATCACGGGAATCCAGGCACATTGGGGTCTAAAATATGAGGTTACTGTGAGTTTTGGCTCTCAACTATAGCTTAAAAGGCTTGCACAGCAAAATCATGTGAAATCCTGGCTGAGATTCCCAGTGCTGTGGAGAAAGCCACCCTCGGCCTAGATGTCAGTTTACAAAGGCTCCTCTAATGCCTGGCCTTCTAAAATCCCAACACAATTCATGGCAATAGTTCTCTGCGATCAGTTCCAGAACTCAGTCTCTAATGGCATCACACCAGAGTTCAAGCTGAGGTGGACCGAATCATTTTTTCCAACCACCACACAAAAGACCACTATTCTAACAAAAACACCCCCACATGGCCCTCATTTTCTTCCATACAGACACTCATCATAACATTCTGGCTGGGGGGTTCTATAGGGTGAGAAGTCTTAGATGGTGTGCAAAGTAAGCTCTTATGCCCATCATATGCCAAATGTCATGGTGGCCTGGACACCCTTCCTGAGAAACAGGATAGATAAAATGGGCCTGTAGTTAATACTGCTCTGCTTCTCAAATTAGAGGCGTCCTGCCTGCCAGGGGTAGATTATTTATGTGTACTGGACTCATGAAAAAACCCAAACACCTGTGTGCTAGTTACTGGAGGGCTTGCAACAAATCATTTGACCCAGAGGATCCCTGTTCTGACTTCATAGGGGTCAGGAGCCTGCCCAGAGGAAGGCCAGAGACTTCATGCAATACTACACTTCTTTTTCATCCTTTTAGATTGGGAGGGACACATGGAATTTTTCTTGAGTTTCCTGGGGTGCTGAGAATGTAATTCACAGCCACACACAGGGCCAAGAGTCTGATTCAGACACAGCTTTTACAAAGCACTTTACTTCAAAGGCACAGATTAGGCCTCTTCATTTCCATTTGAAACTTTTTTCTTGAGGAGTCCCAAAGGAGTGCCCTAAGGCAAACACCTCCCTGACATCAGGGGAACAGAACAATAGGGAAGAAAGGAAGCCTGGAGATAAACATTTCTTTAATTGAACTCTGTGGATCTGACAGCTTCTAGTCATGCAACTTGGGTTACTATCTATCCAAGCAGGGATTCTCCAGAGAGATCCTTATCAGTCATGCTAATTTTTGAGTTTTCTGAGATGCTTGCCATGCCCTTCAGCAATCCAGTCCATGGCCATGTCACAGAGCTTGAATATGGTACACATCTTGAACACAAAACCACAAACCCCTTCAGAGAGTGGCCACAATTCAGGAAGAATACAGAAACTTAGGATCTTGGTAGGTGTTGCCCATCTGCAAGGCAAGCAGCAGTCCATTCATAAATTGGCCATGAGGAGTCCTGCAAAGATTTCCACTAGACAGGACACATTCACGGCTGCATTCTTCTCTCTACTCTCTTTAAGCACAAACCCAGAGCGATCCACTGACATAAAAAGGCTCACTAGTTAACAGTCCATTTCAAACCAACAACAACAACAGCAACAAAAACTATTTTCCTTCATGTTCTCAGAACATGAGACAAAACGACAAATTGAAACACACACCCACTGAGACACAAAAACCACCCCTGTATTTGGTCTGCATCTATCCACTCTGTCCGCTGACTGGTGGCTGTAAATATGTTAGTGAGAAGTGGCCTGTCGTGTCTCAGCTCTGGTCTCCTTGACCATCTCTGTGTAGTTGTCAGGAGCCAGCCATGAGTCAACACTTCTTTCTCAGGAAAGGCCCCTGTTGAGACCATTCAAGGCATTTGGCTATCCACACATCACTAGGTACCAACAAAGAATAACTCTGGCCTTGGTACAGACAATCAAGTGAGCCCACTGGGAGTGGAACTGCCTCTGGATGCCTCGCCTCCTGGATCCCAAGTTCAGAGAGCTCCATCACCAAGGAAGTCAGGTGAGGTCACTTCCTTCAGGGAAGTGAATGAGGTCACTGCCTTGGCAACCACTTTGTCCTAACAGTTGTTTCCAAGGGTCCCATGAGATGGAGGCTGCCCCACCTTCCTGTGACATTTTCACAAGACATAGAGGTCTATATACCCTAGGAGCCCAGGATCAGCAATCCACACAGACCTGATTGTGTCCATCGTCCATGCATTGAGAAGAGAGAGGCTGATTCAGCCTCATCCCTTCATCCTAACTGAGTTCTTGGCCATAGAAGATGACTTTAGACCTCACAGGTCCTACCTAGCTGCCTACATTTGCTCCAGGAATCATTTCTGCATCTATCTTTGAGCTTCTCAGCAGCTGTAGGATTTCCTACATACCTGAATGGCAAGATCAACTCAGAACCTCTGTTAAGTGAAAATAGATTGAAGGAACAGAGTATGGTTAAGGGTCATATCATGTTCGATTTGGGTTAGGAGTCATTCTGCTGGATGAATACGGGTATTGGGCAACTGGGATATTTATACGACTATATGGTGAAATGTAATTATGAAAATAGAAAACTAGGTAAGATCTGAAGCACACAAGTTTGCTGTCCCTTGATTTGGATACATATTTTTGAATTATGTTCTGCAGAGATGAATCCTCTAAATCCATAGACAATGGCCTAAGATCTTATACCTGGGATTATTGAATGTAAAAGAGAACTTGCAGTGAAATAGAGAGAGTAGGCAGGATTCCATTGTAGGGTAAGGAAGAAGAGTGAGTTTAGGATTTGGACCAAAGGCCCTTTTTGCAATCCAATGAATTTCTATTAAAGTGTAAATGGGAATGTCAGCACACATGAAGAGTCAGTCACAACAAGGCACTTGGGGAAATAGATATCAATAAGGATGTTAGGAGATCAGGCAAAGTACAAAATGAGTAATGAGATCA